>NC_031989.1:3107225-3156169 GCF_001879085.1 Nicotiana attenuata
AGGTGATAACCAGTCCATCCCCAATATGACATCAAAATCAACCATATCCAAAAGTAACAAATCTACTCGAGTCTCAAGACCCCCGATCACAACTATACAGGAACGATGGACACGATCTACCACAATAGAATCACCCACCGGTGTAGACACATATACAGGAGCATTCAAGGAATCACTAGGCATGACCAGATACAGTGCAAAATAAGATGACACATAGGAGTATATAGATCCAGGATCAAATAGAACTGAAGCATCTCTACTACAAACCAGAATAGTACCTGTGATAACTGCATCGGAAGCCTCAGCCTCAGGCCTAGTTGGAAGAGCATAACATCGGGGCCGGGCCCCACCACTCTGAACTACATCTTTGGGACGGCCTGCTGCTGGCTGGCCTCCACCTCTAACGGCCTGACCTCCACCTCTAATACCTGTACCTCCACCTCTAGCACCTCTACCTCCACCTCTAGCTGGCTGAGCGGGCTGTGGAACACTCGGTGCCCGAACCATGGCATGGGAACCCTGATGTTGAGAGTTGCTCGATGCTCGAGGGCAAAATCTAGCAATATGCCCCGTATCGCCACAAGTATAACAAGCTCTCGGCAGACTGCGGACTCTGACGACCTAAATGACCACCCCAAAAACTCTAGAGCGGCGGTGCACTGATAGGAGCGGGTGGTGCACTGTAGGACTGCTGATCCGAATACTGCATATGAGAACCACGGCCACCTAAAGCACCGTGAGAAACCTGAAGTGCTGACTGAAAAGGCCTAGGAGGATTGCCCCTACCAAAATAATCCCTGCCTCCAGACGAGGCACCGCTGAATCTGCCTGAATGACGAGGCCTCTTGTCAGACCCCTGACCACCCCCTGTGATAGAACCATCTCCACCCTCCTGGCCACATTGGCCGCATCCTAAAAGGAAATATCGCTCCTCGTCTCCTTAGCCATCTGAAGTCGAATAGGCTGAACGAGTCCCTCAATGAACCTCCTCTCTCACTCTCTCTCACTCTCTCTCTCTCTCTCTCTCTCTCTCTCTCTCTCTTCTCTCTCTTCTCTTCTCGAAGGTTAGGGAAGTAATAAGGAAACGAGCGATCGGAACGGGCCCAAAATTACCAAATTAACCCGTAGTTCGTCGTACGTGAGTAACGGTCATAGAACCCTGCTGGAGACGCTCAAACTGCCTTCGATAGCTCTCCCTCTGAGTGATAGGAAGAAACTTCTCCAGAAATAGCTGAGAAAACTGATCCCAAGTCAAAGCTGGTGACCCAGCTAGTCTAGCCAAATAATAATCTCTCCACCAAGTCTTGGCGGATCCAGACAAACGAAAAGCAGCAAAGTCAACCCCATTGGTCTCCACTATCCCCATGTTCCTGAGAACCTCATGACAACTGTCTAAATAATCCCGGGGATCCTCAGAAGATGCACTGCTATAAGTGGTAGTGAAGAGCTTGGTGAACCTGTCCAATCTCCACAAAGCATCGGCAGACATAGCTGCCCCATCACCGGTCTGAGCTACCACACCCGGCTGAACTACTCCAACTGGCTGAGCTGCTGGAGTCTGAAACTGGGGAGCCATCTGCTCCGGGGTGCGGGTAGCGGGAGTCTGTGCTCCTTCCCCAGCCTGAGAGATGGCTGGTGCTACAGGAATTAATCCTGCCTGGGTGACACTCTCCATAAGGCCCACTAAACGGACCAGAGCATCCTGGAGTACTGGGGTAGCAATGAACCCCTCTGGGACCTGAGCTGGTCCTGCTGGAGCTGTCTGGGCTGGAACCTCCTCGTCAAACTCAACCTGAGGCTCCGCCACTGGTACTGCTGCTCTAGGCTGAGCTCTGCCCCTGCCTCGGCCCCTAACACGACCTCGGCCTCGCCCTCCGTCCCTTGTAGATGCTACCGCTGGGGGCTCGGGCTGCTGATCAGCTGATGAAGAAGCGCGTGTTCTCGCCATCTGCGAAAGAACATAGTAGAAGTTTAATTAGCATTGAGAAATCAAGTCGCACGACAGGAAAGAATAGGTGTGAAGTTTTTTCCTAACTCTGTAGCCTCTGGGGATAAAGACAGACGTCTCCGTACTGATCCCTCAGACTCTACTAAGCTTGTCCGTGAATTGCGAGACCTAAGCAACCTAGAGCTCTAATACCAACTTGTCACGACTCGGATTTTCTACCCTCGGGAGTCGTGATGGCGTCCACTAGTGAAAGCTAGGCAAGCCAACTATTTGCATTATTTACCTTTTGTACCATTTTAATCCTTTAACAATTAAGAACCAACATCATATAAACAGCGGAATTTAATAAGCGAAAGACTGAAATGTAACATTTTAATAATGATACCAATACCAATCCATAACATAAACTACCCAGAACTGGTGTCACAATTTCACAGACTATCTAGGAATACTACAAATAAGGGTCCGAAAGATAAATAAACGTTGTCTCTGAAATACATAAAAGAAATAGAATGAAAGGATAGAAGGAGACGCCAAGGCCTGCGGACGCCTGCAGGACTACCTCGGATCTCCAAATGGACTGAAGGCAGCAACCCAAAGCTAAGGTCCGTATGCTCCAGTACCAGGATCTACACAAAGAGTGCAGAGTGTAGTATCAGCACAACCGACCCCATGTGCTGGTAAGTGCCTAGCCTAACCTCGGCGAAGTAGTGACGAGGCTAGGACCAGACTACCAAATAAACCTGTGTAGTTAAATCATGTACAACGGAAAATAAAGGCAAAACTTTACAATTAAAGATAGGAAGGGGGAAACATGCTGCGGGGAACAACAAGTAGCAACAGAAACTAACAGTTAAATGTAAAGAACACCATAACTCAATTATCAATAGAAATCGGGAAATCAAAGACAAGTGCACGGCATCACCCTTCGTGCTTTACTCTCGTCCTCACCAAAAATCAATAAAATCGGCACGGCATCACCCTTCGTGCTTTTACTCTCGTCCTCACCAAAAATCAGCATAATCGGCACGGCATCACTCTTCGTGCTTTTACCTCACATAATCATGGCATGGAATGATCTTTCGTGCATTATCACTCATATAAAGGCACGAAATTGTACATCGTGTGGCACGGCATCACCTTTTGTGCTTTAACACTCTCTCACAAATATCATGCACGGCATCACCCTTCGTGCTTTAACACTCTTCCTCACCCAAACAACAATCACAAAGCAATAAGGGCAAGGGAATCAATAGAATCACAATAAAATCCCGGCAAGGGACCAATAGTACGACAATTATATCCCGGCAAGGGAAACAATACCAAAAGCAATAACATCCCGGCAAGGGATATAACATTAAAAGCAACAACATCCCGGCAAGGGAGACAATATCATAAACCTCTTTTCTTTTCCACATTTACTTCACAACTTAATCCACAACTTGAGCCAATGCTCTATAACGTTAAGTTGCTGATAGTACTTCCACAAATCATTTTATAACTTGAGACAACGCTCTTCAAGGTTCAATTACCAATATTACTTCTACAAGCCTTGTTCAACAATAGAAACTATCACATAAGGCGTGAACAATACAAAACGGAGTCACATTAATCATAGTATAAGACTCACGAGCATGCTTGACACCAACGTATAGATACTCGTCACCATGCCTATACGTCGACATCTAACACATAGCAAATAGGACACGACTCCTAATCCCTCAAGCTAAGGTTAGACCAAACACTTACCTCGATGCCACGAACATAATTCAAGCCTCAACTACCGCTTTACCTCTTGATTCCACCACCAATTCGCTTGTATCTAGCCACAAGTTACTTAACTATATCAATAAATGCTAAATGAATCAATTCTAATGCATGAAAATAGGTTTTCTAAAGTTTTTCCCAAAAAGTCGAAAATCGACCCCGGGCCAACATGGTCAAAATCTGAGGTTCGAACCAAAACCCGACTACCCATTCACCCACGAACTCAAATATATAATTTATTTTGAAATCGAACCTCAAATCGAGGTCCAAATCCCCAAAATTCGAAAATCCTAAGTTCTACCCAAAACACGCAATTTCCCCCGTGAAAACCCTTGATTTTGAGTTGAAATCATGTAAAAAGATGGATTAAATTGAAAGAAAGGAGTTCGAAATGACTTACAAATGATTTGGAAGAGTAGTTGTCTTTGAGAAATCGCCTAAAGGTGTTTAGGTTTTGAGAAGGTTGTAAAAATGGCTGAAAATGCGTCTAAGTCTTAATTAACTGGTCTCTGATGTCGCAATTGCGACCAGGGATGACTTCGCAAATGCGAAGATTTTGTCGCATTTGCGACACTGAAGGAATCCGGTCACCTTCGCATTTGTGAGGGACCCTTCGCATTTGCGACATCGCATTTGCGATAAATACGTCGCATTTGCGACCAAGGCAGCCCAGGCCATCTTCGCATTTGCGATACAAATTTTGCATTTGCGCGCTTGCTATTGCGAAGCCTGCAGACCTGCAACATACCAGTAATTTCCTAAGTCTAAATTTCACTCCGTGGCCTATTCAAAACTCACCCGAGCCCTCGGGGCTCCAAACCAAACATGCACACAAGTCCAAAAATATCACACGGACTTGCTCGTGCGATCAAATCATCAAAATAACATCAATAACTGTGAATTTAGCATCAAAATCAAAGAAAAATCTCATGAACTCTTAAGTTCAAATTTTAACCGATTCACGTCATTTCAAGTCCGTTTCTTACCAAATTTTACAGGCTCAACTTAAATACCATATAAGAACTGCACCGGGCTCCGGAACCAAAATACCGGTCCCGATACCATCGAATTCAATTACATTCAAATTTCCAAAAACTCTAAGAATTCCAATTAAACAATTTTCTTCAAAAATTCATTTCTCCGGCTTGGGACCTCGGAATTCGATTCTGGGCATACGCCCAAGTCCCATATTTTCCTACGGACCCCCTGAGAGCGTCAAATCACGGGTCCGGGTCCGTTTACCCAAAATATTGACCGAAATTAACCTAAATTCATTTTAAAAGCAAAATTCATCATTTTCACAGATTTTCACCTAATGGCTTTCCGGATACATGCCTGAACTGCGCACGCAATTCAAGGTGAGATAAAAAGGAGGTTTTAAGGCCTCAGAACACAAAATTTATTTCTAAAACAAGTGATGACCTTTTGGGTCATCACAACAGGTCAAAAATTAAGTGCATTTTTTTTTATATAAAATATGCATATATCTATTTATTTTGAAATTTATTCAATAAAGAGATTTTGGGAAATAATCTAAGATCAAGTGATCGTTTGGTAATAAAGGAAATAGGAATACTAAACAACCAAAAGGTTTGGTTGAAGCGATTGAAAAGAAGCGTAATAACTCATTGATCGAACACTTTTGCAACGAGGAGGAACAAGATGTAGAATACCAAAATACATCAATAGGGAAGCGTTCTATCCTCTTGAGATACCTCCGTGACATGTGATAGGTTTAGGTGAGTGAATTCAGTAATTTTTGTTGAGACCATGCATGTATTTATACTAAAGAAAAGTTACTAAATGTATAGCAATATTTAGCTTAATTAAAACCCAATTCGATGGTCGGGTTATCATTATATATTAATTTAAGATAATTATAGAAATTCATAAATTTAAAATACTGAATCCGCCTCTGCGAGTATATGCTAAACGTAATAATTTCATGGGTCTTGGTTGACAGACAACAGATGTTTCCTCCCCATCCCAACCCTTCCCGCGCCCCTACAAATTAAACAAACACGTGGAGAACTTGAGCATGAAGCGAATGGTAATGGTCCAATAATGTAGGCTGCCACATTGACCCCCGTTTATCTTGTTTTTTTCTTGTGGTACCCAATGAAACCAAGCCACCGAATCAACCAAAAAGGAAAAAACAGAGACAGAGATAAGAGAACTGCCAAACACGCCAGATCAACTAATTAATCTTTTGACATTTCTTTTGCTAAAATATTTGACCTTTTTACAGAATTTCATATAGATAGAGCTCAACTTAGCACTAGATAACTAATTCTGTACTATCTTACCTCCCTTAATTGTCTATTATTATAGCTACGGGAATCAAGCATATATAGTTGGAGAGACATGTTTGTTAACCTCGTTGTTTCCGTTGCCTGGCTTTGTCAAAGCAAGCAATGAAGACTAGTGATGTACACATTCTATTTACATATTATGGAAAAGAAAGATAGAAATTAACGAAGATCCAAAAGAAGAAATAAGGGATGGGAAAGTAATTAAAGAGTTGAGAGAAAATAGACAACATGAAAAAGAAGGGCGCTAAGCTTGCTCTCTTTACATATATCTATGAGTTAAATATGTTCGGAGCACTAACATTAGTGTCAAGAACTTTACTATCATATTAAGTTGATCGGTATATAATAAAAAAGTAGTTCTTCAAAGCAATCTAATATAGTAAGTTAAGAAAATAGAGTAATAACATACTGTAATTAATTAATTAAATATAATATAAAGTATCAAACTCTACATTTATTACTTATTCTCTCCGTTTGTCGTTAGTGCGGCTGGCAGATGGAAAGCAGGAAAGGTCAAGGAAACTAAGGTTTTATGGAGGAAAAAGGAGTAGTCCTCTTTTTCTTTTTCTTCAAAATTTCCCGCTACTCATCATCACAATTCACAGCAAATAAGATAAGCAATACTGTAATTAATTCACATAGAGCAGGTGAAATTCACTCATAGCTATTAGTACATTATTTTCGGCAGCACTATTCTTGTAATCCGTATTTCTAGTTCTTTATTATTACACTTTGTGTCTTTATTTTTTCTTTTGTTATTGTCGGTTGCTTTGGTTTTACTATTCCTTGAACTCAAGGTCTATCGAAAACGGCCGCTCTACCTTTACAAGGTAGGGGTAAGGTCTCCGTACAAATTACCTTTCCAGACCCCACTTATAGAATTACACTGATTTTATTGTTATTGTTATTTGTAAGTTGTGTAATAATATGGTTTTGTCCTTATCTTTTTTCTTCTTAAGATATTACTGTCCTCAAAAGTCAACAGTCAGTAATTATTTCTTCAACAAATGAACACCCCTTGCCTTGTTGTTACAATAGGAGAATATTGCATCTGACCTGACCTAGATTTGATTTCAGCAACTGTTGTCACTGTGTTTGTTTAAATGGCTGAGTGAACTCCGAAGGGTGAAGAAGGCAAATGATTCACTGCAGTAGGTGTACGTACACATAGCAAAATATTAGTAGTAAAATTTTCTTTTTCTTTCTTTTTCGGATCAGAAGGGGAGTCTTCGCGTAACTGGTAAAGTTGTCGCCATGTAACGAGGAGATCACAGGTGAAAACCAGCCTCCTGTAGAAATGCGGAGTAAGACTACGTACAATAGACCCTTGTGATCAGACCCTTCCCCAAACCCATGCATAACGGAAGCTTAATGCACCGAATTGTCGTACTTTTTTCTTTTTCGGATTAAAAAAAATCGCTATGGGTGGAAAGGTGCCTGAAAAAAGCTAGAAAGGTGAAAAAGAATCCTCAAAGCCCCCAACATATAGTACTCTAGAGCCATGAGCTCTCTTGGAAGAAAAAAACAAAAAACACCAAAAAAACAAACGGACCTTCCCAAATTTAGGAACAGAAATTGGCTGAACACCAAAGAATAATTCTTCAAAAGGAAAGCTCAAATGGTGGAATTAACTAAAATGAGTGTTATTGGGGAAGAAATAAAGAGAATTTCAAGATGATGAGGGAAGTAGAAGGATCATCATCAAGTAGTAGGTGCCAAGACTGTGGAAATCAAGCTAAAAAAGATTGCACATATTTGAGGTGCAGAACTTGCTGTAGAAGCCGAGGGTTTCATTGTCAAACGCACATTAAGAGCACTTGGGCCCCTGTGTCCACAAGGCGTCCACGGCACCACCATCTTCACCAGCAGCAGCTTTCCACTATTCAACAACAGCTTCAAGCTGGACCAAACCCTAATAAAAGATATAGAGAAAATCATGAAATTCAAGGTATACTTCTCTACTCTACTGTTGCCCCTTTAAACTTTTTTGTTGCTTATTTGTGCATCCAACATTATTTTCCGGAAACAACCTCTCTATAGGACTAAGGTCTGCGTACACTTTACCCTCTCCAGACCTCACTTGCGAGATTTTAGTGGATTTGTTGTTGCTGTTGTTGTTGTGCATCCAACATTTGAAACTCAAACACGGCGTAAGGCTCATACTCTTCTTTTGCCATCACAGACAATCTTTTATTACATAGTACACATATAGATCTCACACACTCATTGCATTTTGCTTGCCTCTTTAAATCTACTATAGCTATGAATGAACAGAAACTATGAAACCCTAGCTATTTGCTGCTTTCTTTTTATGCAGTACTATACCATGCTCACTAGCAGTCGGTAAATTTTCGTTTTATTTGTTCTTGTTAAATATAACATCATAATTAGACAGACGAAAGCTCCAAGAGTAGGTAAAAGTGTTACACAATTAGATCACTAATTATAAGCTAAAAAGGGCAAATTCCTATGATAAGTATTAGAGTAGTCGGTAACCTAATAAAAATGGTACTTTCTACCTATGATTTAAACTAAACCAATGGTGTAAAATAATTCCACAGAGTTTACATAACCAACAAGCTAAGCACCAAAAAACAAAAGAAGAAAATTAAAGGAAAAGACTGGTAAGCTATTTTATTTAATTTTCATTTGTTGTTTTTTATATATAGGTGATCAAGAAGGAGGTGATTTTCCCGGGGAAGTGAGTTTTCCAGCAGTATTTCGCTGTATTCGAGTAAGTTCTATCGATAATGTGGTAGATCAGTATGCTTATCAAACATCAGTGAAGATAGGAGGACATGTTTTTAAAGGAATATTATATGATCAAGGACCTGAGAATCGTTACAATAATAATATGGCAGCTGGAGAAAGCAGCTCCTTTCAGCAGCAGCAACCTCCTAATTTACTTACTGCTGCAACCATTAGTACCACTACAGCACCTTCTTATCCCAATCTTTTTACTGCTTTCATGCCTGGTACGCAATTTATTCAATACCCAAAATCATCTTGAAGCAAACTTAATTTTAACTTATAGTATACACTGATAGTGTAATTTTTTTTATGCTTATTAGTGTATTTAATAGCATGTATTCTATGTCATTTTTTAGGTTAAATAATTTCACTTGTTATGGTTATCTATATTTAGTTTTATCCTTTAAGTAATGTGATAGCATAAAACTTTTGTTACATTGTCCATATATAGAAGTTAATTAATCTCCTCTTTTATCTCTCGGCATTTTGTTTTGAGCAGTGCAAGGGTAAAAAAACAATGCACATTGAACATTGAACAAGAAGGAAAATTAAATTACTAATTCTAATTATTGTGTGGATAGGGTTGTATGTAGTATCTTTACTCTTACCTTTTTAAGTAATTTGATAAGATGAAAGATCCTCTTTTATCTCTAGGTATTTTGTCATGTGTAGTGCAAGGGTAAAATTAAAGTTAAAGCAATGTACATTGAACATTGAACAAAAGAGAAAGAGAAGAAAAAGGTTAAAAAGGGATTTCGAGAGAAAAAAGAGAGTAGTTTTTGTTTCGAATTTCAACGAACAATTATTGGTCTTTCCTCTGCTAATTTAATAATGTTCCGTGTTAGCATACATATGGTTCTGCAGTTTGTATATCCCTATTATTTTTTCTTTGATTAAGGGAATTAATTATGTCGGATTTACTAGGTGTAATCAACATCGAAGCCACTTTCTCCTTATTACCCGTTTCTTTGCCGGCCTAATTAACATGCATGTATCCAATTTGATGGAAAAACAATAAATGATAACCCTTGAATCATATTTTAATGAGTTTTAAATAACTTTTACACCCACAAATCACATAAAAGATATCTATACATGAAATTATGCTATCAATACATATAAGTTAAATCTTATTTTTAATGTATTTAGGGTGTGCTAGTGACTTCATCCTCCCCCAATGACCAACCAAAAGCCAACGTGAGGAAGGTCCTTTTCGATAAAAATTTATCCGTACCGGGTATTTACAGTGGTGTTCGTCGGTCGGTATGGTACGGTATTTGGACATTTCGGTTCGGTATTATCGGTATTCGGTTTCTTAAAATCCTATACCAATACCGTACCTAATTAAATTCGGTATGGTTCGGTTTTTCTCCTTTCGGTTTCGGTTTATTCGGTACGGTAACTTCGGTTTATTTGGTTTGAATACTAACTAGTGCATAGAGCCATACACTCTAATATTCTTAATTAAAGTACGCAAAAAGACAATACTGAAAATGTTTGTTGACAAAATTTTGTCCATACTAGAGTAAATTGTACATAAAAGAATATTTGATAATTAGAAATGTCTTGTTACTTGTTTAGGTTAATTGATGAACTTTGAGAATAAAGGTAAGTAAAATTTTAGATTTTTTATATTTATGTTATAATTGATAATATGTGTTTTGTGTAATATAATATATATTTCGGTATGGTATCGGCATTTCGGTATTTTATTTTAAAATACCAAATACCATACCTAATACCAATTTTTTTTTAAAACTTAAACCAAATACCATACCAAATACCAAAATACCATATACCAAATACCAAAATTTTCGATTTCGGTACGGTAATTCGGTATTTACCAAATTATGCCCAGCCCTAATTTACACCAAACCAATAGATATAACCAGGGGCGTACGCAGAAATTTTTATAAGCGGTGTCGACATTTAAAGACGTGATCAATATCATATTAAAAAATTAAAAACACAAACTCTAATATTTTTCTTTTTGACAATCACAAACTCTAATATATGAATAAAACACAATTGAAGACATTATTAATTTTTTAAATGTATTATTAGTCTCGTTAGAGTTAATACTAAACATTTTCTTTTGTATAATACACCAGATCACAACAAAAATATGCCATTCATTTGATTCTGCATAGCATGCCCAATTCTAAAAAATCACAAATTGCATGAAATGGCTAAAATAATTACCTTTCACAATAAATTTATTCATTGTGACTCTAATATTGTAAGCATATCATGATCTACTAGTTTTCTTTTTGCCCTTACCACCACCTAATGGTCTAAGGGTTCAAATCTTACATTTTATCTTTTTAGCGTATACTGTATGCATTAAAAAATTCTAAAACTAAGCAACAGGGAATCGAACTGTTCCCGACGAATACGTAGCGCTGGACCAAGTGAGCTAAGGTTAAGTGTCGTCGCTTCATTTTATTTGTTGAGTATTTAGTTTGCATATCAGTTTGTATTCATATAATTAGTAAAATTCAAGCGGTGTCGGATGACACCGCTTGAGTCCAGGTGCATCCGCCCCTGGATATAACATGTGTGTTGCATATGGACTTCAATCATTTAACCATGGTAAATTACATGCATTCTTATCTAATTAAATTAATTAACCATAGTGAGTTAATATAGTTTGGTGTAAACACCCAGTGTGGATAAGTATTTACCCTTTCTTTTTTTGATTTCTTTTGGATTTGATCATAATAAGGAAATCATGCAAGAAAGTTGGCAGTGATGCTTACCCACCACAGTTGTCCCCTTGTTGCACGTAAAAAGTTCAACACTAGCTCCAAGTCGTTAATAATCTAATTACAGCCTTTTAGATCCTTGCATCTGTTCGTGTTTTCTGGCATTACAATCACATAGATGCGAAAAAAACTCGTTTATTGTTATACTGGAGTAAATGGTACAAATTACAATATTTAATTTCTCATTGGAAACTGTCAACACAAATATGTACCACTGTCTTTATACGTCTTCCCTAGTTAATTACGTGTAATGCTTTGTGACCATCTTATTAGAATTATTGATTAGTGGTATGTTATAAGAATTTTTAAAGCATTTCTATGACATTATAACCTTAGCTATTTAAGTATCTCGTTTGGAACTTTTTTCCTAGAGCAAATTAAAGGAGAATAAGCAAGTCTTAGACATTGATCATTGCAGCACTTTGGACATGAAAGGGAATCTCTTATTAGTATAAGGGAGAAGGAACCTCAATATGATTACTTAAATAAGTATCTTGAAGCAAAAAAAAAAGATTGGGTGGGCATCTTGTGTTAGATGATAGTGACTTAAGCTAGAAAAAAAGCAGCTAGTAACATGTTTAACCTTTTATGCTAAAGAGATATTCACACACACTAACCACAGGAAAAGGTTGATGCCCCCATCAATGACATAATGTTGGAATATATCCCTCTAAGTAGTACTGATAGAAAAGAAACTAAAAAACCAGGAAAAGGTATATCAGCACCTTCATAAATTACATGTACATATACATATTCACGGGTAAAGTCATAAATTTCTCTAAGGGTGTTTAAACTTGAAAAAAGTGACAAAAAATCCCCGATAAACGGTGTTCAATATATATTATATACCTCTAAACCTAATATTTTACCTATACAACACACAGTATAATTTTTCAACAAAGGGTGGTCAATTGACCATCCTTAAGATAATTTAGCTTTGCCCATGTACATGTTGCATAGGTCTTGTGTTATGTATATATACTGAAATGTGTGACTGCCTCATTAGGAATAAGTGTTTAGCTCATGAAAAAGAATAATGCCTACACATATGATGGCATATTTAGACATAATATAATTAATGTAATTAAAAATATATTTTTTCTAGTGAACATTTTAAACTTGTAGCAAAATGAGACATTCATCATATATTTCAACATAATGTAGATATAGCAATCCGTGCTAAGAAATCCTCAGAGTGCATTCCCACTCACGCCTAACTTCTAGATGACTTTCCCATTTAGTTCTTTTAAAGAACCTCTTTTTGAGGAAGCTATAACTTCTTTTGGAAGGGGGATCCAAGCAATTTTCTTCCTTGTTTTTCTCCTCCTGTTTCTTAAACAATGACATTGGGGACAAACCAAAATAGCTTTAGGCGGAACAGATAGTGATGTTTCTTTAATTAAAATATGGTAAGAACTTTAGCATGTAAATAAGTTACGTACTACTTTAGTGGTCGAGGCACATGATCGAGAGCTTTTTCGAAAGGAATAGTATCTATAGTAGCAAGTATTTTTTAAGATTGTTTTACAAGTGATCTTTGGACTTATTGAGGAGGTAATGATAGACACATGGGCGCAAATAAAACGAATCAGTACTTGTACGGAGTTCATGCATCTCTCAAATTTTATGGATAAACAATGAGCTCATATTATGGACAAAATCATCTGTATCTTAAGCCTTTTTGTTTGTACTCTACATTGTATTATATTTTTCTTGTTCTAGCAAAAGGCCTGCTGAAGAAAATAAAGATTTTATTTTTATTTTTATCTAGCTATGGATTTATTAGATCGATCTCTTGCAAAAATGCATTGTAACACTATATACAATAGACCTTTGTGATTCGGTCCTTCCCGGACCCCGCACATAGTAGGAGCTTAGTGCACCTAGAGGCGGATCCAGGATTTAAACCCTGTAGGTTCGACTTTTAAAGTTTTTAGCATTGAACTCATTATATTTTTAAAGTTATGGGTTCATATATACTGTTTTTTGTCATTTTAATGAATTTTTACATATAAACTTTTACTCTGCATCGAAAGTTATGGGTTCAATTGAACCCGTCAGCAGAACACTACATCCGCCTCCGAGTGCACCGGGCTGCTCTTTTTTAGCTATGGATTTATTGGCCACATGAAATTGTATTCGATTATTCTCCTTTACCTTTTCTGATATCCAATTTTATGTTAATCTTTTCCACAAGTTGAACTGTTAAATTCTTCTGCTATCTTTCTCCAAGATTACGATGTCGTTATGGTTGAGTTATTCATTCGTTAAGGTGAAAACTATTTAGAAGATTGATACACTTGGAGATGAAGACGAATTTGAATGGATTCTCTTGAAAATAAGTTCAATTTATTGATTGTTACGTGGTGAATTATAGGATTTTGTGTTTATTGCTTATTTGGGTACAATAAGAAGATCCAAAGGAAGGCTTAACTTTTGTGGACTGAAAATGTAAAAATATATTTATACCGACAGTGTATATAATTAAGATTGTATATATCTACGTTGTGTTTATACATTTTCGAGAGGATAAAGATCCCTCAATTTGTGTTTTACCTTTCGTACATTTACGTTTGTAGGAGCTTTAATAGCTACAAATCAGATTTCTTGCACATTTTCTTCCAAGGTCATGAAGAAATTAAGTCAATGCAAAGTTTTGTGTATAAAGCGGTGCAGGGTTTAGCTTCTTCAATGAGTTACTTGTTAAATAATCATTAATTTGTTTAGCATATCAATTAAGCCAATAACACTTGTTTTGATATATATATATATATATATATATATATATATATATATGTGTGTGTGAGAGAGCGCGCGCTCTGCCAAGCTTGCTTTTGTAGGAAGCTAGATGAGCCTTTATATAAATTTTTATATCTAAGAGCACGAGTTCATCGGCAATCATTTATTGTATTTGATATAGAAGTTACTAAATGACCAAAACCCAAACGGTTAACAAATTTAATTTCGTGAAAGAAAAAAAAAGATTTGAAAAAGAACATCACTTTAGTTACTTAACTGACGGATCTTCCTATTGTGTTGCAGATTTATTCTTCTAATGATATTTGAAATAACAATGCATATACCACTCGAATAATAGCTTTTCAAACAAAAAAAATTGCGTTAAAATGGTCCCTAACAACAGATATGTAGTTTAGGAAATAAACAAGTTTTTGACGTCATGATTTTCATTTTGAAAAGAACTACCTGCTTTTATGTCGAACTGTCGGAATAATCACTTTTTCCCCCTTAGTAATATCATAAAAACATGTTTTATTTTCATGAAACACAAAATTTAATACCATAGTATGATTTTTTTGTTCTAAAGAAACCACATGCATCGAGCAAGAGTATGGCAGAACCTTGAAACGTTTGTACTAAACGATCGCTTTAATTATGCATTGGAATAAAAAAATTCAAGGACGGACTCGTTGTTGTCAACCTCTAATATCCACGGGCGAAACAATCGCTATACAGGCTATAATCAGAGGCGGAGCCAGAATTTAAAGTCTATGGGTTCGGGATCCTAGTTTTTTTAAGTTATTGGGTTCTAAAATAATAATTTGTTCATTGTTGCGGAATATCGTGGGTTAACTAGCACACAATCACACACAAAACAAATAGAGAAGAAAAATCAACACAAGGATTTAACGAGGTTCGGCTAAGCCTAATCCTCGGGGCAAAAGCAGAGAGAGTTTTCCCCTATGAATGAGAAGAAAAGCACAATACCATCTATAGAATCCCCAACTACAACCCCTATATATAGATCCCAAAAGGTCCCAAATATATATGAGAAATGTTTTCCAATTTGACAAGGACTATAGATTTTCCTTTGCCAAATCTATTAGGACAATGGGTTTTCTAAACCTATAGGAACTATGGGTTTCCTAAAAATACAAGAAAATAATTCAAGCCACAAATAACAAATCTTTCCTTTGGCTTGAATTATCTTCATCAACAGGAACAACGTCTCTCTACCTTGCCCTCAACCCTCGCAAGGGCTCTATCCATTGCCGCACACATCAACCAAGTCTAGGCAATGCCTAAACTTGTTAAGAGACTCAATCTCTTTAGCCATAGCACTAACCCGTCGATTTGGTTCTATACTCGGAATAGCTTCTGGACAACTATAACACTCAAACACATCAACGGTCTCTGCAACTGCCAAAGCAAATCCCACTGGATTCGTATATCCAAGAAGATTCCCATCAACTACGTTTGCAAACCTTTGCGGTCGGTTGATCACTCTCTTCTCTCTGCCTGTTGCAATGCTATATGGTTTTGTTGCGCAGGTGCATCAACATTATCATCTTGATCAATATTTTGCACCTCCTCCACTTCCTCTACTTTAAAACTACTTGGCTGAGCTAGTGCAGATTCAATTTTTAGCTCTATGCGGTCACTGACACCACGATCTGTTTCTACTATTGCCTTCTCCCTCTGACTGTCTAGTGAGCCAGATTCATTAAATGTTACATCCCTACTGATAATTAGCCCTGGAGTCTTTTCATCTGTGCACCACAACCTATAACCTTTCACTCCAGTTGCATACCCTAGAAATATGCACTTATTTTCCCTCGGCTCAAGTTTTCCATCCCTCGCATGAGAATAAACAGGACAACCAAATATCTTTAAATTTGAATAATCAGCAGGCGAACCGGACCATACCTCAAAAGAAGTTTTGAACTCAATAGCTGTGGATGGAGATCTATTGACCAAATAACAAGTTGTATTGATTGTTTCAGCCCCAAATTCTTTGCTAACACATAAGTGTGAAAGCATGCTTCGTGCCCTATCACAAAGCGTTCTATTCATACGTTCTGCAACACCATTTTGTTGCGGTGTTCCGACACAAGTGTGGTGTCTCACTATGCCCTCCCTGCTGCAGAAATTATCGAACTCAGAATTGCAAAATTCCAACCCATTGTCAGTTCGAAGACGCTTAACTTTTCTTTCCGTCTGCCTCTCGACCATCGTTTCCATTTAACAAATGTTGAAAATGCCTCATCTTTTGTTTTCAGAAAATACACCGACACCATCCTTGAGTAATCATCAATCAAAGTCATATAATACCTGGCACCACCCTTGGAGGGAACTCTGTTTGGACCCCACAAGTCAGAGTGTATATAGTCTAACTTGTCTCTGGTCTTGTGCTCGGCCTTCTTGATGAACTTTACCCTTGTCTTTTTACCAAACACGCAATGCTTACAAAAATTCAAAACTTGATTTTTGTACTCAATCAGCAAATTCTGCTTACTCAACAAAGACAATCCATTATCACTCATATGGCCAAGTCACAAGTGCCACAACTGAGACTGATTCAGATTACTTTTCCCAGAAGCAACAGCAGCTTCCCCTTCAACTACACTGGCCTGAAGATGATACAATTTAGAATATAGTTTACCGTTCATGAGTACCATGGAGCCTTTACACGCTTTAAGTATTCCATTCTCGGAGTAAAATTTATACCTTTGATCATCCAAAGTCGAAAGAGAAGTCAAATTTCTCTTTAACCGAGGAACATGCCAACACCCAATGTTTCTGATAATTCCGTCGAACATTCTCAATTTGATGTTACCAACCCCCTCTACTGGCAATGAATTATCATCTCCCATATAGACAATCCCACTCATTTATTTGTAAGTTGCAAACTAATTCTTGTGTGGACACATGTGGAAAGTAGCACCAGAATCAAGAACCCAAGAATTTTGCCCATGACTAGAACTCACAGCACAAACTTCCCCTACATAGTCGCTATCATCAGAATTATTGCCAGTGTCAACAATAATTTGCCGAATTATCTATTTTCTGCTTCCCTCTTTTCTCCTTCAGCTTAGGACAATCTCTCTTGTAGTGACCTTGCTCCCGCACTCATAACAGTGTTGCTTCCTTGCTCTAGACTTTGATCTTGCGGTTGACTTTTTCCTGTTAAAGTGTTTTTGTTGTGTTCTTCCTCTAATCACAACACCCTCGCCCTCAGTTCTGCTGTATGGAAAGCTCTTTTTCAACTCTTTAGATTTTAGTGCATTACTAACATCTTCTAGTGAAATGATGTCTTTCCCATATAGTAGTGTATCAGCAAAAGTATCATAAGACTGTGGTAAAGAACATAACACAATCAAGGCCTGATCCTCACTCTCAATTTTGATATCCACATTCTTCAGGTCCATTATAATTGAATTAAACTCATCAAGGTGAGTTTTAACAGGTGTACCTTCGTTCATACGGAGATTGTATAACCTCTTTTTCAGGTAGAGGCGGTTTGTCAGCGATTTCTTAGAATACAGATCTTCCAGCTTCTTCCTTGCCGCTGCTGCAGAAGTTTCTTCAGCAATTTCCCGAAGAACGCTATCTGTAACGCTCATGAAGATCGCACTCAAAGCCCTCTCCTTTAGGTCTTCCTTCTTTGTCTCGTTCATATCTTCAGGAAAATCCTCGTCAATTGCTTTCCATAATCCTTGTAACACCAGGGACGATTTCATCCTAATCTTCCATAGACTGAAACTAGAACCTCCGTCAAATTTCTCTACTTCGTACTTTGTTGAAGATGAAAAAGACATCTTAACCCTAGATTATATGGAGAAACCCGAACCTTGCTCTAATACCAATTGTTGCGGAATATCGTGGGTTAACTAGCACACAATCACACACAAAGCAAATAGAGAAGAAAAATTAACACAAGGATTTAACGAGGTTCGGCTAAGCCTAATCCTCAGGGCAAAAGCAGAGAGAGTTTTCCACTATGAATGAGAAGAAAAGCACAATACCATCTATAGATTCCCCAACTACAACCCCTATATATAGATCCCAAAAGGTCCCAAATATATATGAGAAAGGTTTCCCAATTTGATAAGGACTATAGGTTTTCCTTTCCTAAATCTATTAGGACAATGGGTTTTCCTAAACCTATAGGGACTATGGGTTTCCTAAAAATACAAGGAAATAATTCAAGCCACAAATAACATACATATTCCATGAATTTCACTAGACAAATACGGAATCTGGCCAAAAGCTACTGGGTTCGACCGAACCCGTAAGCAGAGGACTAGCTCCGCCCCTGGCTATAATATAAAATATGTTGTTTGTCTTACACTAAATAAGTTGGGATAAATTCATTTCTAATTTTAAACTTAGATTTTTCAATAGACTTGGAGTGGATAGTCTAGGAGATGGGCATCATGATCATATTGGTGTTTTATCCCAAGGTTAGTAATCTCAGAATTATTATACCATATTGGATCAGAGGTGATATAAAAATAATACTATAACTGTGATATAACTAATCTTGAGGCTGCTGATCCCAAAATATATTCAGCCAAATGCGTGATAAAATAATCCCCCATTTTATCTCAGACTAGTGAATTTGACCCGCTTCGCGCGGTCATAAAAAATATTTTTTGAAAGGTAAAATTAGTAAAATTCATTCATAAAGGAAAAGAAATATACAAACATTTTTAGTTGTTGATAAGCAAAATAAAAGTTAAAAAATAAATAATTCATACATGTACATCATAAATGCGTAAGAAAGTTAAACTAATATGATAATAAACATAAAAGCTTTACTAAAAAGAAAAATAAAAGGAAAAGATCATCTTATTCTTGCTTATACCCGACTGATAGTCCCAATACAATTATCTGAATCTTCCCAAATGAAGTTTTGGGAAGTTTTACCTTGAAAGCGATGCACAATATAATATCTTTGTCACTTGGCTTTTGTTATATGTTCATTTATGTCTTCTTCGTGCAAATATATACATACTTCCGAGTTTCACCCTGTCTCATTGCCAGATGTACATGTAAATAACAATTTACATCTTTTGACATGTCCTTAATTTTTAAATACCCATTGGAGTGCTCATGTATAGAAAAGTATTACTCCACTCAAGCCCAAAGTGAAGAAATTTAAGAAAAAGAATGACAATTTAAGTTGCAATCATTTCTTTGCACATAAACACATATGAACAACAGTGAAAATATTAAATTCTATGATTTTGTAGCAATATCTAAAACCGCGTTTATTTCGAATTAACCAAATCAATTAACAAAGAAAAAAAGCAGCGACCAGGAGAATTGAGGAAGAAAAGAAATAAATTTTGAGACTATAAAATTTCTTTTTATTCCATTAAAAAGGAATATGAAAAGTTGGCTTTAAGTTTTTTCTTACAAGGAATGAGAAAGGTATGAGTAGAAATAGTTCTGAATTTTAATTATTTCATTTGTTATAGTTTTCATTATTGTTGATGCATGAATTTTGAAACTATTTTGCAGACTCAAATGATAGTATTATCTGAAAAATATCAATGTGTTAAAGTAATACATATAGAAAGTAAAGAACGCAAGTATTAAAGTAATACATAAAGATTTGAGAGGCCTAAAATATTTTTTGAGAAGTGCAAGGAAACATCAAGGAAGCAGAAGCACAGAAAATTCAAAAATTTTAAAATACTAACTCCTTTACGTCAGTCCCAAAGTTCTCTTTGAACAATTATGAAATTCTAAATTTTAAAATAGAAGTATTTCAAGGATGTAAAACATGTAGTGTATTTACTTCTCCAAAAAAAAAGAGGAGAGAATTCTCATATACCTTAGCGTTGATCTTTTTCGCTCCATTGACTTTGAAATAGAGATGGCCCAAACCATGGTAAGTAGAACAAATTTGTTGCAAGAGAAACCATTTCAATGCCCTGTTAAAGTGCATTCTGACTCTAGCTCCTTTTGCATATGTATATTTCTCCAAAAAGTTCTGTAACTCTCCAAAATATAACTCCTTGGACATGGGGAAATGAAATGTTTTTTTTGCCTTTACTAATGTTTAATACACGTTACACATGCATTATGGCAGAAGGGGAAATAAATGCTTAGAATTTTTGAATTTTTTAAATAAGATAAAGGGAAATATGAGGGGAAAAAGGCAAAAAAAAAAGGAGAAAAAAGATAATTGAGTTTCTTGGCCAAAGAGAGGTGCCAAGTCATCTTTTCTATTCCCTCCTTTATATATACTAGTTCTTCGGCACGTGCGTTGCACGTGTATACCGAGTCAAATTATTAATGCAAAGCTTTGAATAAGTAACTTTACCTGAAAGAATGAATAACAAGGCGTTATGCTTAATGTGGCTTGATATGGTAAATCGTTTGTCAAGATTGGATATCCAACTACGAGGATAAACAATCAAAGTTTAATTAGACACATATGATTATTATTATTTATTTTGATTTTATGAGATACCTAATACTTAGATAATATTTTTATTGTATGTTCCTTACTACCATTTTGGTCACTTTATCATGACTCTCAAAAAGCATCTAAAGACAATTTACTCTTAATACTTGTAGAGGTTCTAGGGAATAGAAATGCAATTCATTTTACACGGTCAGTGATAACCACTTTTCACTCAATTATTTGTATATAAGACTATTAGGTTCATGTTCCACTCCCAAACACCATCATAAAAAGTTTGAATTGATCTTCCGTGTGGACTTTTACATTTTTTTTGTTACTCTTCTTCAATCTTCTTGCCAGATTTAAACTTTAAGTATAAGAGATACTTATATTCTCATGTTATAAAGTAATTTCTTATGAGCGTTGAGCCCAGCACATGTTGAAGAAAGAGTGGTTGTTCTGTCGCTACAAAAAACTTGATAGTAATAAAACACAGTTCCACCCCTAATTGAATTGCATCTTTTAAGTTTTAAAAAGGCATGAAAATTTTAGTCTACTTCGGAAAGAACTGAATCCTCACAATTCATCTTTGCCCCTATTTCTCACACATAGTTTTTTTTTCTTAAGTAAATAATTACACATCCGGGGAGGCTGATATGTAGTTATACATACTTCTCTTTAACTCCGGTTATGCATACCTTGAAATATATAATATTGATATTCTTAAACAAAAAAAGTTTGAACTCTTAAGAAAGTATATAATAGTATATGTGGTTCTCAAGCAAATTGAGCTCACTTTTCATTTATGGACTATACTTGGGAATATTTAGCCCTTTATACCATCTTACTTTAGTCATAGTTCCTGTAAATATAGTTTTTGTGCTTTATTCTTTCATGTATAATTATCTTTAATTATTTATTTATTTAATTAGTTTATTAATAGTGACTTTTAGGATTAATGAGGTGACCGTTAGAATTTTAAAAATATCACATAAATCAGAAAAAGGGAAAAAGCAAAAGATCGAGTAAAAAGAGTTTTAGCTTTAGAGAGTGCTACAATCCTTCAATAATCGTTAAACTATCTTAATATCTTGTTATACTCACGTATAAATAAAGACTTAAGAGAATAAGATAGAACAAATATAAATGCGTAACTTAAGAATGATGTTAAGCCATTGTCTGAAGCCCTGAACAATAAATAAATTCATATGAACAACAGAGCAACACTAAACCTTATTAGATATAATTTGGAAAGAAGTGAACTACATATAACATCTAATAGAAAACATAATTCGATATTTCTTAGCTACTAAAAATATATGAATGAACAGAAACATGAGAGTATCTAGCGTTCCTCTCGGGGTTAGTGGCAAAGAGGACAGTATACCAAAACAAAAGTACCATTAAGTTCCTTTGGACATGATGCTTATTTTAATATGTGATTGAATCACGTCATATTTTATCACGGAGGATTTTGCAGTGCTTTAGTCTCTATTTGCTACTCATCTTTCTTAAGAGGACTTAAAGGGTTTAAAGAATAGAACAAAGTATTGGAAAAGACAAGAAGAAGGACAAGAATTCAACATGGAAAAATTAGAAAAGTAGAGATTGAGATTGAAATTTGAGAGTTATGTTCGCGTTGATTTCTTTTTCCTTAATAAGACAAGCAGATTTAATTTGAGATAAGTATAAATGTTGGTCTTTCTAATCGAAGGATAATCTTTGTAATTCATTCCCACTTAGTTATGATCATGAAAAGCGGATATATATTAAACCAAGTATCATATGAATTGTGCTCCATGGTAAAAAAAAGTTATCGTTAAAACTTTAGTTCATACCAAGGGATAACCGTTTCGGTGTATGTTTCCTGCCGATCACATTTAATTTGTAGTCCTACTAGATCGCTTTAAATATTAACAATGTATATAAGAAGAATAAACAAATAACAAAAGACTCATCAATATAAACTTTCAGAGAAATAATATTATACCCGATCACAGGATTCTCTATGACAACAATGTTATATGACGTCCCCTTCAAAAAGATAGTGCTATATATTGTTGGCATATATAACAAATAAGCGTAGAGACTAATGAACACCTGCAAAAAGAGTAAATCTTGGGGCAACCAGTAGGAGAACCATCAGAATTATAATCCATTTGTTGATGAATGCGTATAAGCATTGGCTAGGGCTGTTATAGAAGAGTGTTTTCTGCCAAAACTGCATATGAAGCGTTGGCTTTTTTCCTTCTCTTTTTGAAGCGTTGGCTTCGTTTCTTTTTTTGGCTGAAGCGTTGGCTTCTCTAGTTAATTTTATTTCATTAAGTAGTGTAAGGTTATTTAAGATACTAATTAGGTTTCTAAGCAGGGGTATTGTGGTAATTTAATTTTTCAATTAAGGGCTTCCCACTTTTAATATAGTATAGATATATAGATTGTTATTCTATATCGCGCAGACCAAATGACCCCATAGTGTTTTAACGAAAAATTCACCAAAAGAATCAAAGAAACATTGGCCAAACGGATACTACTGTTTCACATACGACTTTATGAAATACAATATTGGGAAAAATTCATAAATAAGCTAGATTTACAACTTATAATTGAAAAATAGCCACAGTTTCAAAAGTAATAGAAATTTAATCACTTTTTCATGTAAAGATAAAATCTGAACAAAATCACTCTTTAAAATCTGGAAAAATTCCAGCATAATATGCTGGAGTTCAAATTTTTTACATAAGAGATTCCAACATAACGTGCTGGAGTTTCAATATAATATGTTGGAAGTTTATAAGCAGGAGCTCCAAAATCCAGCATATTATACTAGAACTTTCCATGTTTCAGCTAAAATAATGAATATTTTTAATGATTTTGTAAATGCTAACTATTTTTCGATTAAGAATTCGAAAACTGGCTAGCCCATGCTATTTCGCCTACAATATTGGACCCAGTCCATTTTCGGCTAAACTTCTTCAATGACCATAGAATCGTAAAGCCCAAGCCCAACTGAGAGCCCATATCTGACTCCACCTCACTGACCAAATTGGCGCCAAAAGGAACCACAATTTCCCGCCAAAGATAACCATCATATTTACATTGAAGTTCCACAAACTAAGCCCTAAACATTCTCTTCCAACACCCCCGCCGGCGATCCTCGCAGTATCTCAGCGAAGCTCAGGCAAATAGATCATGGCCTCCGACTCATCTCCGGTCAACACTCACGGCGGTAAGTCTACTGCACCTTATGTCATCAGTTCCTATGCTTAGATTTTTCTATTTAAAAAAATCGGAAATGTATAGTGATGTATATTGATACAGGTCCATATACACCAGATGACTCAACTTCAAGCCCAATTGGTAACACTTACTCATCTCCCGGTGACAACACTCGCCGGAAGCGTGGCCGCCGCTCGTCAGCCACATCCACACCAGTTGCACCGTCAAATCGGCGATTCACAACTCCCGATGCTACACCGACGCCTTCCAGTACTAATTCGCGCCGTGGCCGAAGAAGAGCGTCCTCCACCACCCCTTCTGGTGCAGCCGCCGCGACTCCGTCTTATGCGTCTGATATTCCGCCGTCCTCAGAGGGCGGGGAAGGTGATGATGCCGATGAGGCCCCACCAATGTATGTGTGGGGCACAAACATCAGCGTACAAGATGTAAACGCTGCAATTCTTAGGTTTTTGAGGAATTTTCGAGAGGATCCTTCTCAAACTGAGGGGAAATACATGAGGGCAATTCATCATGTAATTGAAATGGAAGGCGACTCACTCGACGTTGATGCTCACGATGTGTTTGATTATGATAACGATTTGTATACCAAAATGGTCAGGTTCCCACTTGAGGTTCTAGCAATTTTTGACATTGTTTTAATGGACATGGTTAGCAGAATTAACCCACTATTCGAGAAGCACATACAAGCTAGAATTTTCAATCTTAAGAGTTCGACTTCAATGAGAAATCTTAATCCGGCAGGTTAGTTGCATTGTTGTAGTATATGTTTTTCTTTTCAGAATGAAATATTGAAACTTGGAATTATATTGTTTTATTTCTCTTCTATTAGATATTGAGAAGATGGTGTCACTCAAAGGGATGGTTATTCGATGTAGTGCAATTATTCCTGAGATAAGGGAAGCAATATTTAGGTGTCTTGTTTGTGGGTATTACTCTGATCCAATTGTTGTCGATAGAGGTTGGTTGACTGGACTGAACCTGCTACTTTTTGCCCTATATGAATTCTGGTTTCTGCATGCTAAATATAAATTTTAACTGTTGTCAGGAAGGATTAATGAGCCAACAATATGCGGCAAGCAAGAATGTCTAGCAAGGAACTCAATGACTTTGGTCCACAATAGATGCAGGTAAAAAAATGACTACCATTACTTCTGGATTGATCATTCTTGTTTAAGGCGGTCATTGATATTTTTCTCCTAATTGATTACCTGAAGCCAATGTTCATCAGTATCTCTGTTCCCATCTCTCTCTAGTTCAAAGCTGAGTTGCACTTTGTTCTCAGTATTGCTTAATAGTCATCCGTCAAGGTTGAATGGTTATTTCTATACATTTGTATAGTTAATCTTTTAAGTCTGTTGTTTGTGTGCCGTCCAGCGGAGCTACTTGTGATCTTTGTTTAAGTTATTCAGTTTGTGGTGTAGAGTTAAAAGATTCATACTTGCTGCTTGATGTAACAAAGTTATAAACTTTATGCTTGGAAAATAGCAAGCATTTCACTTGGATTCGGAAAGATTGTAGTGAGGAGGGATTCGACTTTCTAACCTATCATCACCAATACACAGCAATGATGTTAAAAAGAAACTACCAACTATTCCTGATGATTCCTTATCATCACCAATTCACAGCAATGATGCCCTTAAAAACTTTATTGCCTTTCTACACCTATGCCTTCAATAGATCTGATCTTGTACCTGAGGCTTTTAGCTTAATATCCTTGGACTTTAATGAGTGGTCCTTGACTTTTACCTGATTATTGTGATGACAATTGATAAATTAGTGTATTTAACTCAGTTTAGATACATAATGCTGTAATCTGGAAGAAACAACTTCTGCTATTGGATCAACTAGTTTGCAATTTTGATCATAGTCCAGAATAACGTGACCCCGAATGTTGGCTAACCTTATATGCCTTCAGCATCTTAAGTGGGATTTCTTTTCAAAATGTGCTTTTTCAAAGACTCAATTTACTTCAATTTTATCTAAACCGTTCCCCTGACACAGGTTTGCTGATAAACAAATTGTGAGAGTTCAAGAAACACCAGATGAGATTCCTGAGGGAGGGACACCTCACACAGTAAGCTTGTTGATGCACGACAAGCTGGTGGATGCTGGGAAGCCAGGAGACAGAGTTGAAGTAAGATTTTTCATATTATATGTTGTTTCTTGTTGAACTTCTATACTAGTTCAACTCTCAGTTCCTTATAACCCAGTGGTAATTCGTTTTATTGGCCAGGTCACTGGAATTTATCGGGCTATGAGTGTCAGAATTGGGTCAACACAGAGGACCGTAAAATCATTGTTCAAGGCAAGTCTCTTTCTGTATCTTGTGATTGTTTTTGCTGCTCTGATGATTAAGGAGTTCGCCAATTTTAAAACCCATCATATGTCCAAATTAGACTAGCAATACAATATTCAGAAACTGATTGGGTATATTTGATTCCAGACTTACATTGATTGTCTTCATCTTAAGAAGACTGACAAGTCAAGAATGAATGCAGAGGATCCGATGGAAATTGAAAATGGAGTGGTTGGAAATGATGGCTCTCTTGGTTATGAAGAAAAGGTTACTCTAATCTAACCTTCTTCTTGGAGGATAAGAATGATCCAGTCTTATTTTATGAATGGTTGTTTTGAATAACAGGTGGAGAAATTGAAAGAACTATCTAAACAGCCTGATATCTATGAAAGGTTGACTAGGTCCTTGGCGCCAAACATCTGGGAGTTGGATGATGTAAAGAAAGGTCTTCTTTGCCAGGTACCATGATAGTTTCCTCTTTGTGCTCTGACTGTTTCGTTCTTTTTGATTAACATAGTAAACTTGATTCATTATCAGAAAGTTGGGGTTGGGGCAGTTGTTGTGTTGTACTGATAGTTAACTGGTTTCCGTGTAGCTCTTTGGGGGGAATGCATTGACGTTGCCATCTGGGGCTAGCTTCCGAGGTGATATCAACATTCTTCTTGTTGGTGATCCGGGGACCAGCAAATCGCAGCTGCTTCAGTATATTCACAAACTATCTCCCCGTGGTATATACACCAGTGGACGAGGAAGTTCCGCCGTGGGGTTGACTGCTTATGTAGCCAAAGATCCTGAGACTGGTGAAACTGTATGATGTCTATTACTGCTGTTTTAATTGACTTGGTAACATCAATGGTACTACGAAAATTTGACTTGACAATTTACTTTACAGGTCCTCGAGAGTGGGGCCCTGGTCCTGAGTGACAGGGGGATCTGCTGTATCGATGAGTTTGACAAAATGTCTGACAGTGCAAGGAGCATGTTACATGAGGTAAGACTCTTACCTACTACTTCGTAAATTTTTAAAGCAAATACGAGCTCAGTGATTCTTATTCCTCTTCTCCCTTTATTTCTCCTTAGGTCATGGAGCAACAAACTGTTTCAATTGCAAAGGCTGGAATCATTGCTTCGCTTAATGCTAGGACTTCCGTATTGGCTTGCGCAAATCCAATTGGCTCTCGTTACAATCCCCGTCTATCTGTCATTGATAATATACATCTTCCACCTACCCTGCTGTCAAGGTATAATTTTGCAAAAACTGCTGGAGGCTAATTTGACTTCTCATTTCTTTAGCATAGTGCTATTGGAAATTAATCTACATCTTGGAATTGCCTATCTGCTACAGTTCTCTAGTAGTCCGTTGGTTCTTAAATTGGATCCTTCTCTGACTATTGTTCTCTTCTTTCAGATTTGATTTGATATATTTAATTCTAGACAAGGCTGATGAGCAGATGGACAGGCGCCTTGCAAAACACATAGTTGCATTACACTTTGAGAATCCAGAGGTTTGTTGATTTTATCTTCATAAACTTTCCAATGTGTGTCGCTTGGCAAGGTGTATTCAGCTAATAATTAATTTTCCATCTTTTGCAGAACTCAGAGCAAGGTGTGATTGACCTTCCAACATTAACTGCATACTTGAGCTATGCTCGAAAACATATACATCCACAATTATCTGACGAAGCAGCTGAAGAATTGACTAGAGGGTATGTGGAGATGAGAAGAAGAGGGAATTTCCCTGGCAGCAGTAAAAAGGTCAGATTTTTCAATTGATCAATCTTTAACTTCCATTCTCACATTTTGCTTCTTAAAGCTACTGATGCATATTATTATATTGCATTCCTCAAATAACCACCATAACTTAGTGCACTCCCTGGTATCTGATATATTACACTTTTCAGGTTATTACAGCCACACCAAGGCAATTAGAGAGCTTAATACGCCTTAGTGAAGGTCTCGCCCGGATTCGTTTTTCAGAACGGGTTGGTATATCTTTCCTAGTGTTCGAGTCTATCTTTGGAATTTGCCTCAGTTAAGATGCTATTGCCACTTCGCCTGTAGGTTGAGAAAAGAGACGTAATGGAGGCTATTCGTCTTCTAGAAGTTGCACTGCAGCAGTCTGCAACTGACCATTCTACAGGTAACCTTTGACAACCCTTCTACAGTAACCATTGTGTTTTTATCTTGTAATATGCGAGGATATACGAAATCATCATAGTAATTGAGTATCCGGTGGCACCTACATGTAGTTCTTTACTACCTGCTAAGCATTATGTAGAGCATTTTTCTTATTGCTCAATTAAGAACTTCACACATGAAATGACCATGCGACAATTTCACCTATCTCTAGCCATTCCCATTACTTGCTAAGTTGCTAGCACTGTACTTCAGAGTAAACGTCTGCCTGAGCAAATTCCAAAATCCAATCAACTTAAAAGTTACCTCCTCATCCAATATTTTCACTTCTTTCAAGTATTCTGAGCAATATTAGATGAATATTATGTTTCTTGAGCAGGAACCATTGACATGGATCTCATCACAACTGGAGTATCTGCAAGTGAAAGGATGAGAAGAGAGAATTTCGTGTCAACCACCCGCAACATAATCATGGAGAAGCTGCAGCTGGGGGGACCATCAACTCGGATGCTGGAGGTACATAAACTTGTTGAATTATCTGTAATAGCATTTCAGAAATAGGGAAATAAAAATAAATTCAGTACTGACTTCTGCTTGCGTCAATGTGTAGTTACTGGAAGAGCTGAAGAAGCAAAGTTCTGGTGGTGAAGTTCACCTAGCAGATGTAAGTTTCTCTCCCACCCAACCTCCCTCGACACATTGATCGAAAAATTATCTGATTTTCTTTTTCCCTCTGTTGTATCAGCTACGAAATGCACTTGCTACTCTAGCTACTGAAGGATTGGTTGCTGTTCATGGTGATGCTGTGAAGAGAATATGATGAGTCGAAATCAGGAGGCTTTCTCAAATTCATTGCTCAGGGAGCAGAAGTGGACATGTAGATTGCTACTATTTACAAGAGCACTTTGCAGGCATGTTAGGCAGAGTCATGTTTTTTGTTCCTGATCAGCAGTCTTCTTCACTATCTAGCCTTTGAAACAGTTGGCCATTCGTTAGAGCAATGTGTACTACACTTTGCAATGTCTAAGTATTTGCTTGAACTTGATCTTAATTAAAAGCCTATGGTGAAAATGAAACTTGAAAACTTGTATATTTGAAATTAGATGGGATGTAACGTGTGCAATGACGCTGGTTTGGCGTATATCTGTTGAGAGTTAAATTGGAACCAGTGAAGCCCCCTTCCAGAGTCACCATATTGGAGTCAAATACTATTACTTATATAGAAAACTAGTAAGTGATACAAATATTAGATTAAAAACAGTTGAGCACCTATGACATAGAAGTTCTACGTTTGCACTGGAGTCAAATTCACAAAACTTGCCTATAAACCAAGTCTTTGGACTCATTACTTCTTCTGGAATTTGAAGTTTGACTCAATTTGTACATGACAGCTCTAGAAGTGTAACATCTATTTAGTCCTAAAAAGAATGGAGTAACAATGGTAAATATTCGTGGAACTGTTACTTTGTGCGCTGCATATACAAAATTCATGCATACTACATTTTTCCTTCCCTTTTTTTTGGATTTTTTGATCCACAAAATATTATTTATTTTAAAGAAAAGAGAAGGTAGGAAATAGAAAAAACGAACGAGAAGTGAATGAGGTAATGTTATCAACAAATGGATGTGGCTGGAGGGACACCTGGAACGTGCAAGTTTGTTTGTTTCTGTTCTGTGGGGCCATCTACACCATCATGTGTTCGTTACTTGTCCACACGTGATCCTACTCCGGAAATTTCGTCTACAGATTTTTTAAAGGACAATCACGGTTGTAATTGATTTACAAAAGTAGATATTTCATTAAAATATGTCCGAACAGATAAAAATTAATGAATATGTCAAAAATTGCACAGATAGAGCATTCAGTCTCAACATTAATATATTTTTCAACAGATCGTGTAATTCCCATTTCCCGAGTATCGTTTGATACCAACTCCGTGTTTGATTTGCCATACTATCTTGTGTGAATTTTTGCACTTATAACAATTGGTGGTGCCCCCAACCTATTCGACGTGGCCCACCATAAAAGTTATGAAATTAATCTAAGTTTCAGTTGAGTTATATATAGAAAAAAAAAAATCTCAATTGTTTGATTCATTTTTCACTCTTCTTTTTGGTTAAACGGTAGGAAAATAATTTATAATATTTAGGTAATAACAGCAAGTCAATGTTTAATATAAAAAGAACAATATTATATATATATATATAAAGAGCAGCAATATATAAACAAAATTTTAACATGAGAATTTCTTTTAGCTTGCTGCATTCATTTGACATGTTGCTCATTTCTTGCCTTAGGCGCCGTTTGACCATGAGTTTTGCCAAAATAAATTTGGGATTTATTTTCAAAACTCATGTTTGGCCATAAATTTTACCCATATTTTGGCCAAATCCCAAATCCCAAATCCCAAATCTCAAATTCAGCTATTGAGCTGATTTTGGGCCAAAATCCCAAAACTTGGGAATTATATACATGTTTTTCCAAAATAAAGTTGGAAAATATGTTTTGAAAACGTATGTCCAAACACATTTTCATCTTCAAACCAAACTTCACCCAAATCAGATTTTTCAAAATAAATTTGGGATCTATGGCCAAACGCTAGCTAAAAAGTTGTCCCTTCCTCCGCCCCCCTCTCCCCTCCCCCCCATATTTTTGTTGTGTATTTGCTATTATATTACTTGTAATGATAGATAGAGGTTTTTAAAATCTAAACACCGGCAATTATGCAGAAGTAGAAATTTAATTTTTTTTGTGTTTGTGTACGTGACAAACAAAACTTTAAATAGGTCAAGCAAAAAATATATAACAAGCTTAGTTCAGTGATAAATACTTTCTTATTTGCTAAAACATAAAACTCTAAGAATACAACTTAAAATACTATTAACAAAATGACAAATTAATATACCTTTTGAATGTTGAACATATATAGTACTAGAAATTCACATTTTGAGAAACAAGAAAAAAACTCCAAATGATCCTTATGAAGTATAGTCATTTAAATATGACATGAGATTGTTTTCATCTACATGTAACATTACTAATCAGTATATTACTAATTTTTATATCACCATTATTGCATAACTTATTTCTAAAACAAATGACTCTTAAAGTATGTCATGACTCTTTCGTTTCCCCTCCAAATGTATAGGGGTGTAGATGCATTAATAAAACTTAAGTTGAAGCATAGTTTAAAGACAGCCAAAAAGTTGGGTACGAAATATGAAATAACAAAACTTTTTCCATCAACACAATAATAAATCCGACTAGCGTGAATAATGTGGAATATCAAGGCGGTAAGAAACAAATAAATCTCAGCTACTCTTTCTTTACTGTGTGATGTGATCCATATATCATTGTAGAGGAGAGAAGAAAGTCAGAACACAGATTCAAAACTCGGCAGAGCAGAAAAAGGAACTACAATGGCGGAGCAAGGCGGTAGAGGATGCTGTCCGCCGATGGATCTGTTCCGTTCAGAAGCGATGCAACTCGTGCAAATCATTATTCCTATTGAATCTGCTCACCGTACAATCGATTACCTTGGCGAAATCGGTCTTATTCAGTTCAAAGACGTGCGTTTGTTCATCTCTACTTTTATCTGTGTTAATTTATGCGATTTATGATTTTTGTATTATTATAGTTTCGGATAATTGGGTAGACTTTGTGTGGCTAGGGTTTTAGCTGTTGTTTTCTGCTTTATTTCAGCTTAATTCTGGACGAATTGAGATTGATGATTCAGAACAGTATTAGAATTGAGTTAATTATTCCGACATTAACGTTATGAAGTTTGAACCAATCGTTAATTTTAGATGCCGTTGTTTTCCCCCATTACATTCATTTAATTTTTCCGATGCCTTTATTAGCAACAGGAGATTTTGATTTAGTCATAGATTTTACATGGTTTCTCTATGACAGAACAAAGGAGGGGGACTTTGATTTGGTAGATTTGAGCTTTTTATGTAACTTAGATTTGTAACAGTAGATAAACTGCTTTCAGTATTGAGTTAGTTTGTAATGAGTAATGACAATACTAGTACTATTTTTCCATTTTGGCTTCGTTCTGATTTTAGAGCTGCTTCTATCGACTGACTCATTTGAGCATAGAGTAATATATGTAGGTGCAATCTAATATATAGGCTGAGGTTACATAGTTTTATATACATCTTGGATGCCTCCGCAATGTCTTCGTTAGAACTCAATTTTCATGATTTTGTTTTCGATAAGTTGCTTATGAGGCTTTTCTATGTAATATTTGTATTGCTGTAGGGTCCTTGGACTTTCTTATTAAAATCAATTCAGTGGGGTGACTACTTATGCATATTATGCTGACTGCTCACAGTTCAGTGCTTTATGAAATTTTACCTTTGCATTTCAATTGATCTATCCAATTTCTGCTTTCTTACAGTTGAATGCTGAAAAGAGTCCATTTCAGCGAACATATGCTACTCAGGTATTTCACGAAATAGTTTATAAGCCCTTTGAATTCCACCTAAGTTCACTTTCACTCTATTGTACTCTACTCTTTCTCTATTTGAGCCTTGAAAGCTACAACCTCCTCTTACTTTACTTTCCCATTGAGTCATATTATACCTATCAAAATCTAGCTAGTTATTTTTGGGGGTAATCAGCCGTTATCTAAAGATAGGGGTAGGAGAATTATGTTATTTATTGTTTTGGGGGGAAAAAGAAGAAATCCTCTTATGAATAGAGAATCTTATCATGTAACTTTTACTTTTTCTAACTTTTACAATTTTTTTTTTCATAAATCAGATTGTACTGTTTCTTGCTTGATGGAGTATTCCACCATCACTCATCAGGACCAATTTTTCGTCAGGCTTAGCATTAACTAGAGGGGTGGGTGATATTAACCCAATTAGTAAAATCCTGGTCTGAGGGGGCATAGATGTACTCAGGCCCTCCATGTTGCTGTCTTGCTAACTTCTTTAAAGAACCTGAATTGTTTGGCACCGATAAGACTGCCAATGCTACGAGCTTCCACAAAATATCCTCGTCTATTATTTGGTCTCTATCGAGCCATACATCAAATGTCATGCCCTTTTGCCTGACAACAGGTAAAGCTCAAAAGATGTTACCGTCCCTGTCTGGGAGATGCCAATCATCTCTCCTTTCTACCAACACAATATTCACACCCTTTTGTATTCGTCTCATGTCTGTTCCTCATGGTGAAGGGAAGCAAACAAAAAGAGGAACAAGGGAAGGATGTGCAATTTCTGCTGCATTCTTTACTTTAACTATTGGGATATGCGAGGACTCAAAATAAATAAGCTATCTTTTTAAATTTGATCTAGCTATTTGCTCTTCTCAATGAAGTAGCTAACTAAACCTTAAGTGTCATGTTCAGTTTGAAATTGGAGACATTACAGTTCCTGCTGTGCATAAACACATTTTACAACTACCACAACAAAGATGTTGGAACTCCTGAATTTTCCGATAGAAACAGTCTTGGAAACGTGCTCATTTTTGTATCAAAAGAACTTCTTTTTTCGGTGTTAAACTGAAGGCTCCAGCGATGGTAGTAACTTGAATGGCTTTGAGCACAGATGTCGTTGATCCGCATATTGCTAGTGCCTGACACCTTTTTTAATTGTGAAATATGTGTCTTTAAAGATACTTGTGTATCTTCATTTGCATAAACTCTTCTCTCCTCTTGCTATTCAGAACTAGTAACTCTATACATAACTCTGTGTTTATTGTAAAGATCAAAAGATGTGGAGAGATGGCTCGTAAATTACGGCTATTCAAGGAACAAATGTCCAAAGCAGGCTTGTTATCTTCTTCTACGTCTTCCACACAAGTTGATTTAAGCTTTGATGACCTTGAGGTATGTTTAATCTATTTGGTTATATATAAATTGCTTTTGTTCAATGAGGTCAACACAGCTTATTTGTGTACTAGGTCAAGCTTGGAGAACTTGAAGCAGAGCTGATTGAAATAAATGCTAATGGCGATAAGTTACAACGTTCATACAATGAGCTTGTGGAATATAAACTTGTTTTGCAAAAGGTGCAGTCTCTTGGTTTACTAGTGCCAGAAGAATTTCTGGAATTGCTTAGTTTCCTATTCGACTTTCAAATGGATAGCTGATTGCCAAAATTGTACACAAACATTTTTGAGCATTCTATTTGTTTTCTAGGCTGGTGAGTTTTTTCGCAAAGCACAGAGCAGTGCTGAAGCTCAACTACGAGAACAGGCATCAAATCAAACTGGTGAACAATCATTAGAAACTCCTCTGTTATCAGACCAGGTAAATCTTGATATTTAGCAAATTGTATATTTTTTTCCATGGAGTAACCTTGTCATTGGAATTGTATTTTTAGGAAGCAGTGGCTGATCCATCGAAGCAAGTTAAGTTGGGATTTATTACTGGACTTGTTCCCAGAGAAAAATCGATGGCGTTTGAAAGGATTCTCTTTCGTGCTACCCGGGGTAATGTGTTCTTGAGGCAAGCTGTAGTTGAAGAGCCTGTCACTGATCCCGTTTCTGGAGAGAAGGTATTCTTCATCTATTTTCTTTTGTGACGTATTATGCATGGCCACTGTCAATTAATCTTGGGAAGATTCATGGACAAAAATTGATTCACAAAGCATGTCCTGTTATCTAGTAGTTTTGTCCTTGTTATAGCTACTCAGTGAAGAGTTTCTGATCACATAAATGGATGGACACCTCTAGAAAACTGTATGTTCTTGATATGACTTTTTGTATCTATATGGTCTAATTGGATTGGTGTGGGTTTGGATTTTCCATAGTTTTATAGTGTCTCTGCCAGTGAAATTTAAATAGTACTTATTCTTTTTAGAAACTTGAATCAGTATCTTCTTTTTGTGAGAGAAAGAATACTTCCTTTTGGAGCTCTATTTGTTTCTTCTCAACTTTTTAAATCACAAATGTCTGATTGTACATATTTATATTTCCCGCTACATCCATATACTTGAAGAAAAGAACACTGTTAGCAGCCATTTGATAAGACGATGTTATCATATCTCAGAGAAAAATAAATAAAAATGATTTCATGCAGAAGTTCTGCAACTCTTAGAGCCCGTTTGGACATAACAAAAATTCACTTTTTTTCGAAATTTTTTCACTTTTTTCGAAATCAGTGTTTGGCCATAAAATTTTCAATTTTCACTTGAAGATGAATTTTGGAATTTTTCGAAAATTTGAAAAACTCCTAAAAGCTGTTTTTCAAAATTCAATTAAATCACTCACAAAACTTCAAAAACAACCCAAAATAATATTCATGTCCAAACACTTAACTCTAATTTTCAAATACCATTTTCACTTGAATTTTTTTTTTTCACTTTTTCTTTGGAATTTTACAATTCTTATATCCAAACGCTCACTTAGTTTGTTATGAAGCAACTGTTGGTTATGGCTGTCCCTATTAGCTGCAATCAGAAACTTTTTTGTTTTTATTTTGTTCGAACTAGCATATATTGGCTAACCAAAGTATGATTGATTCTTCGTTTCTTACTCGGGTAATTTCAGGTTGAGAAAAATGTATTTGCAGTCTTCTTCTCTGGTGAAAGAGCAAAGACCAAAATTCTCAAAATATGTGAAGCTTTTGGAGCAAATCGTTATTCTGTCACCGAGGACCTGGGTAAACAGGCTCAAATGGTTACTGAGGTATTCATCACATCCTTTATTTTTATATTTTTCTTTGTTTTTCCTAGGCCATTCTTACTCCAGTTACTTCCTCCTGCATTATATCCTTTCTCTGCTTCTGTAAATTTGCTAACTTAATTTTGAGTAATTGCTATCATAATAAATTCAAACTCGGGGCTCAAATCTTGGCAAATTAGCATTTGCAAGTCAAAGAAACATTAATAACAACAACGCACCCAGTGAATCCCACAAGTGGGATCTGGGAAAGGTAGTGTGTACGCTGGCCTTACCCCACCTTGAGAAGGAACATATTCTTGTATATGAGTAGAACAGTATCTGACACAAAATCACCTATTGATGTTGTTAACGATATTTCTCATATTGTTATTGTGTAGATGAAGTTACTTTCTTCCTAACCTGGCATCTCTGTACAACTATTTTGTGAACGTCTGTTTGGTTGATGCGTTTCATATATTTGGAATACTAATGGAATGAAGTATGACTATAATGTTCCTTTGCAGGTTTCTGGAAGAATCTCAGAACTAAAAACGACCATAGATGTTGGCGTGCTGCACCGGGGAAATTTATTACAAACTATTGGTGAACAATATGATAGATGGAACATTTTGGTTAGTTATTAAACTAGGAGCAATATTATCATTCTGCATTTCAAGTTTTTTTTTTTTAAACTTGAAAAAGAAAAGTATTTGGCAAGTTTTGTTGTTTGTAGAGAGCTTTCATTCCATACGTTGATATGTATGGTTTACTGTTAGCTTTCGTTCCATTGAGCACATTTTTTTGATTATTTTAGGTGAGGAAGGAGAAATCAGTTTATCACACACTCAATATGCTTAGCATTGATGTGACCAAAAAATGTCTGGTGGCTGAAGGTTGGAGTCCTGTTTTTGCAACCAAACAGGTGACTATTTTTGTCTTTCATTTGTTGGTCATCGTACGGGGTTTCACGCATAAGATGAGAGACTAACAGGAAGAGGAGAATGTAACGTCTTATGATGAGATCTGATGATATCATGTTGTAGTTACAAGACTTTTCTCCCTTTCCTTGATACTTTCCTTTTCAATTTGGTACCAGAAAGAGGTTCACTTCAGCATGCTATATATAAGCATGTTGACTCATTAAATGATATATGATTGTGTAGATTCAGGAGGCACTGCAGCGGGCAACACATGACTCAAACTCTGAAGTTGGTGCAATCTTCCGAGTTCTGCGGACCCGAGAAATGCCGCCTACATATTTTCAAACAAATAAGTTTACTTCTTCGTTTCAGGAGATTGTTGATGCATACGGGTGGGTCTCCAGTCCCAGATTTTGGATTCCTTTTACGAAAAGATTAAGCAAGGATGTCTCCTTTTCTAATAAAGAGATCTGGATGTTACAAAGTTAAAGAAACCATCCTCTCCCCTATGTACCTTTCAATATCTATCCCCTAAAGAATATGTAATATCTACAGTCATTTAGAATCACAAATGCCTACTGATTGTGAACAACTATAACTTAGCAATTAAAATTGTCATCCATCTAATAACGAAAATGATTTGACTCGGCAAAACTGTGATCCCGGTACTTAGTATTTATGTTACATTGATCAATCATGCTTGTACTTTATATCCTTGCATGTATTTTACGGATTAGCATTAAGATTTCGTGAACCATATCTATATATGGCCTAAAGAAGCCTACAACTATTTACTCTGTAGAGTTTAGGCTGTGAATTCTGTTTATTCTTTGTGTTTGACAAATTAAAATAATAGGAGAGGTCATAGGTGCTTGCATTCGGAGAACTACCCATCTTTCTTAAGTAATAGAAGTCGTCACTTGGATTCTATCTTTATAGGTATCTAGGTGTGTTGATTTCTAATACTTTCTGTATGATTTTATTGTATTTCATATTCATGCTGTTTGATTAACTGTTGCAGGGTGGCCAAATATCAGGAAGCAAATCCTGGTGTTTACACTATCGTCACATTTCCATTCCTTTTCGCAGTTATGTTTGGTGATTGGGGTCATGGCATCTGTCTGTTGCTTGCGACTCTATTCTTATTAATCAGAGAGAAAAAACTGTCCAGTCAGGTGATTGCTGCATTTTTAGCTATTTATGGATTACAAATCACCTAGTTAGAATAGCCTATAGACCCAATTGGCTATATCTGTACTGTCTGTTACAACAGTTTGCTAAAAACTTAGGAATCACCCTTTTTTTAGAAGGAATCATCTGTTATTTCCCTCGTAACACTTTATTAAAAAAAATCTTTTGTAATAAAGTTCAGGAATTCTCTTTTGTTGTGTAGTGACTGCAACATGCTAAGAGCTAGGTCAGCTTCTTACATTCAGTTATATAAAATAGATGTATTCAAAATTCATTCCTAGCTTCTTACATTCAATTATATAAAATAGATGTATTCAAAATTCATTATTTTGGTTATATGAAGACTTCTCCACTGATGTTGATGTAATGCTGGAGTTTTATGGAGTCCTTACAGCTTAAGAGGATTCATACCCAGCAATTCTTGTGTACTATATCTCTATACTAGCCCTGAGCTTTTATTATTAATAAAATACCGTATTCATCAAAAGTAGGTTAGCTTCTTAAGTAAGCAAGGGATTGGTATATGTTCATCAGACAGGTGTTACATGAGCTACCTTTAAATGACAGCCTTTTCATAGTTTCGACAAAGGAAAAAAGATCTACGTGGGTTAAAGTTATTAAGGTGACAATGCATAGATCAAATGCAGTCGCTCAAAGTTTCTTCGATGTTAAGAACTCTTTTCTTGGAAGATTACAGAAATCTGAGCGTGTTGATCTAGTAACTTGTCCACTAGGACTACCATTTCTAGTTTACTTTTCTTGTACAATGTTCTGATAAATTGGGGTATACTTGGATTAAGAATATTATTGGAACTATTAGTTCGCTATAGTATATGGCACTGGTGGATTTGTTCAATTGAATTATGCATAAGGCATATGTTAGTGCTTCGACCAATCTGGAACCTTTCTGCCAGAGCATGAATTTAAACCACTTCAATTTGAAACATGATAGATAATGATTCATGAATGCAGAAACTTGGAGACATCATGGAAATGACCTTTGGAGGGCGATATGTGATATTTATGATGTCCCTCTTCTCAATATACACGGGCCTGATCTACAATGAGTTCTTCTCTGTGCCCTTTGAGTTGTTTGGTCGATCAGCATATGGGTGCCGCGATCCTTCTTGCAGGTAGATTTATTGTTATAATTAATTATTGATAGGTTAGAGTTGTTCCTTTTAGCATCTTTAGTGTCTATTTATTGCATGTTATCTAATCATAGTCGACTTGATTGTAGGGACTCTACCTCTGCAGGCTTAATCAAAGTGCGTGACACTTATCCATTTGGTGTGGATCCAGCATGGCATGGTACACGCAGTGAGTTGCCATACCTCAATTCTTTGAAGATGAAAATGTCTATCCTTCTTGGGGTGGCCCAGATGAACCTGGGGATATTTCTGAGCTTTTTCAATGCTCTGTTCTTTCGCAGTGGTATAAATATTTGGTAAGTTTCATTATATTGGGATTACAGTCCCTAGATTTCTGGGATGCCGTTTAACAATTTTGGATGTTGCAATCAAAATATTGGCAGTTAACCAAACTTTGCAATGTCAGGTGTCAGTTTGTTCCACAAATAATATTTCTGAATGCTCTGTTTGGATACCTGTCCGTCCTTATCATTGTGAAGTGGTGCACCGGATCCAAAGCTGATTTATACCATGTAATGATATACATGTTCCTTAGCCCGACAGATGAGCTTGGTGAAAACCAACTTTTTGCTGGTCAGAAGACAACCCAGGTTAATATCTCTTCATAGCCAAACTTTTCTCACGATTTCCCATGTCTTTCCTAATTTTACTTTTGACTTTTGTTAATTTTTGCCAGCTTGTCCTGCTATTCTCTGCCCTTGTTGCAGTCCCATGGATGCTTCTTCCAAAGCCCTTCCTCTTGAAAGCTCAACATGAAGTATGTTCGCTTGCCTTGTTTCTTTTTCCTTTTAATTTATTCATAAGCTTCTGCTTAACGCTATTTGGTTTGCTACTTCTTCAGAGGCACCAAGGGCAGTCCTACACAGCACTTCAGGAGGCAGAAGAGTCTTTATTGGTGGAAAACAGCGATGATTCTGGTCATCATGAGGAATTCGAGTTTAGTGAGGTTTTTGTTCATCAGCTCATTCACACAATTGAATTTGTACTTGGAGCAGTCTCAAACACAGCTTCTTACCTTCGTCTGTGGGCTCTCAGGTACGCTCGAGGAGTTAAGATGTGTTAATCTCTCCTGCTTTACTCTAGTAAAATAATCTTTTGTGTGCTTCTATGTTGGAAACCTCACTCATAATAGATGTTGAATAGATTTTAGACAAAATGCTTTGTAGTTAGATTTTGAAATCTTAATTATTGAGTGGAATTATTAGCTATAATGTGTTTATTTGGTTATCGAAGAATGGAAGCTCTTCTTAAATCAGCAGGCGTGATGCTTTGTGTTTGACCACTAGGGGTTTGTTTAGAGACCGTGTGAGAGGATGTATTGGATAGTTGGCTGAGTGGTACTAGGATTTCTGATTTGATATATTATTAATAGGGAGGATGATATATCGATCCACCTAATTGGAAAAATTGCCCCATGCTTTTATTGTGAGGAGAATCCATTTAAAAATGCTGCTGAAAATTAAAAGAGCTAGTCTTTTTGGAAACCAACATAAATTGTATTAGAAGTCCACGTATCCTCTACTTCGTTCACAGTCAACCAGCCCAATCTGCTAAAACTGTATATCCCGCTTACAATCTGCATGTTACTTAATCCCCATAATATAAGCTTACCCTGTATTATATTATCTATGGATTAAGCTACCTCATAAATGTTATCACATGTCATTTTTCTTAATAACAAAGGGTAATATTCTATGTTGCCTTTCTTTTTTTCAGCCTTGCACACTCTGAGCTGTCCAGTGTATTTTATGAAAAGGTTCTTCTTCTAGCCTGGGGGTAAGTCACTCATTCTATGTTCATTGGCAAATAGCTTTCTGTACTAGTTTTGTGTTCGTTCAAATTGATCAAACCTTATGCAGTGAATCTGGCTTAGGAAGTAGTACAGGTTTGGTTCTCTGTGACTCTGTGAGCGACCTGTTATGTATCGAGTTTATATTTGTAGGGTCCAATATATAACCTGAATGCTCCTAGGATTTAGCTGGTATATAGTGGGCTGAGAATATTCCAGAAGAAATATTGATGTATTAATCTAATATTAATACAATTGTATTTTTATTTATTTATGCTCCTCAGGTTCAACAATGTCTTTATTCTCATCATTGGTATCATTGTATTCATCTTTGCCACTGTCGGAGTGTTGTTGGTGATGGAAACTCTCAGTGCCTTCCTACACGCATTGCGACTTCACTGGGTGGAGTTCCAGAATAAGTTTTATGAGGGAGATGGTTACAAGTTTAGTCCTTTCTCATTCTCATTGATTGACGGGGAGGATGAATGAGGAAGCATCAAGGATTATAGAATATGAAGCTCGCTGTTTGTAAGTTGATGTAGATGTGTTATTCTTTTTGTTTGAACGGTCATCTTAGTGGAGGGGATAAGATTGTTTCTCCTTTTCATTTTTTGGTGAGATGGAGCACTATTCCTTGAGCACGCTCCACTCTATTTGTTTTATTGGCACCGAGAGAAATAAGCATTCTGCATGTGAGGTTCACAGCAATGAAAGCAGCATCTCTGCCGCTGCAACTTTTAGATGGTATAATAAGTTATTTATAAATTGTATTGTTATGTTGTGTGGTCCTGAAGTAGCCACGGTTTTTGTGCAACAGATATGCTGGGACAGTTTGCTTGTAAATGTATCATTATCACCTATGTGTGTGAGCATTTCTATCAGTAACAGACCATGTGAACAGGTTCATTCTTGGAAACTTACTCCCCATGCCCCCAACCAACTCCAAAACCCAAAATAAAAAAAAAATGATATGCAATTCTTATTAAAGAGATAAATTTGTCTGTCATTTTCGTGCCTTGATATAAATGCCTATTTGCCCACCAACTGTACAGTTTATTGGCGGTTGCAAAGTATGAAAAGGGACTTTCCGCGGTGAGTCTATGCACGTGTTACTTGCTTCCTAGTGTGATGGAGGAGGTTTTAATAATTCTGAATTTTGGATGCCAATCAACTATCGTTAAACGATTGGCAGTTTAACCAAAGAAAAAAGCACCTTGGGGTGCTTCTCCTAGATAGTCCTTAAGGCGACGCACTGGAAAGAGTCCAACGAACTCTTATTATTATTCTTGCACTTTGATTTCTAAGGTCTTCGATAGAAGATACGAAGATCAATTTTTTGTCACTGTTTGTCTACTCTTTGCTTAGAATATGGAAAATTTGATGGCCCGAGAGCAAGTAACTAAAGTATGGAGCATCATTGCTCATAAGTTCCATAAGCAAGTTCGGCTATGACGACAGGTTTGGCTTACACTCGCGCTGGAGATATTGTTGGTAAGACATTCTAGTTATTATAGAAAATAGGATTCTGAGTTTTTCTTTCTGAATGGTATGTTGCGGAACTCCCAAAGCTGCTGTTAATAAGAAAGGTGATAGGGACAGCCACGTTCCTAGTGTAAAACAAACATTAGCAGCTGCAGATGAAAGTTACCTTCCCATTATTGGGGAAAACATATGCATATGAATTATGGAGTTTTATTGATGTGTTGGGAAAATGTACAACAGAGAGCGAAAAAACCAAGTGCATCAACTGACGTCCGAAACATATCAATTTTCCGCATCCTGAACATCTATCCAGTTAATGAGTAGGAGTGGAGGGGGACGAAAGTGCTTTATTTTGGAGTTTTGGTAAAATGGAAATTAATGGAATACAAATTGTCTATTTTCTTGAAGCAATAACAATTCGAATGGCCCAATTGATTGATGGGTCCTGGAAAATACTAGCTTACACTTAATTTACAGTGATAGTGTAGTCGGTTAAAATAGACGTGAGTTTTCAGTGTGAGCTGGTACTAACAGCTGCAACTGTTGAAACCATTGAATCCACTCCGCAAACATTGCGGCCTCTACAGATTTTGTAGTATCCGTTTTCACCCCATTTCTCTCCCCATGAGTTCTTGATGATCCAGTATGGTTTCTCTTTCATTCGAATGGGAGAAAAGCCAGTACCATAACCAACTAATAAGACACCATGATCCAACTTCTTAGAGCATATATATGGGCAGGAAACTCCGCCAACGTATGTCTGCATGAACACTGCATTGATCGCCACTGCAAGCCAAGCAAAAAAAATGCTTCCAGAAGTTTACATCAGTGAAAAATTGAAAACCATTAGCATAAGAAGAGTAGTACATAATTCAAAATCCCAAAATGCAGTTTCAAGCTACATAACTGGGTCTTTCACAAATAATATTTGTTGTTTATAAATAAACAAATATTTATATTATATATATTAATAGTTAAAAGATTTTGTTACAGCTATCCGTGAATTTAAACATGTGATAGCAGGTTAATTATCATTTTAACACATTACTAATTATACTTATCAAAATAGTTACGTGTAATTACCTAATAAGTGACCTGATTGTGTAAATACCTTTTACATTCCAGTGCATAAATATGACAATCCAAGTATGTACTTTGACAATATCAAGTAAGGACAAAGAAAGAAGCATAATGATAGGCAAATTGAAGAGTGTTTTGAGAGACTATTTACCAGCGAGAGGACCATTCTTGACAAGATTAGCAGCGATTTGTTCTTCGTCAAGGGAGACAACGCTAAAGTTAGCAACTTTAGCAGCAACCTTGGTGTTGTCGAATTTGCAGGTTCCACGATCAGTGCCAGTGTAAGGATAATCTTCTTCTCGCATAAGTCCACCAGCTTTGAGGGTGTATTCAAAGGCACTATTCATAAGCCCACCATTGCACCCTGCGTCGCATGAACCTTTTTCTTCTGGATCACACTGCAAATAAATGTAAGGCCAAATTATACATTTTCCAGGGAGATGGGGAACACTAAAATTGGAAGTATTTAACTCTGTATTCAATCCCATTTCTGATTATAAATTGGCAGACACCGCAAATAGCAACAAGTTCAAGCCTAAACCTTATTTTGAGTTTGAACAGCTTTTTCCAAGTTGGAAATTATGCTATGCAAATGATTATATAATGGCAGTCAAACAATGGAAAACTTAAGAAGAGTTTTACAAACCTATCTCAATAACTCAACGCCTTTCTATTTATCCTTGTACATCTCCCACCACGTTGGCATACACGAGCTTAAACTTGAAACTTCAAGTAATGTTACAAAAAGATATTCATATACAGACAATTTTTGGATGCGATTTCCTCATCATCCACACGATTTTGTCCGTGGTCATCCTCAGAGTTTCAACCAGTTGAAATTCACCAACAACCATAAGCTAATCATAAAAGAACTGCCCCTCCCTCCCTTAAGATGGGTCCCCACTCCCTACCCCCAGCCATCCGCCAAAACAAGAACAGGAGATTACTCTTATAAATTAGTCTGACTGATATTTTTTACATTAAAGGTCAAGCTACATTCCTCTGTTTCGGCATACAGAGTCGATTGAATCATTCCTCCTCTATAAATATCTTAACAAGTGTGTTCCATGCTTAAAACTTAAAGTGAGACGGAATCAGATCAAATAATTATGCTGTTAGTATCCGTCACGCTATCTATTTTCTTTAACTAGAAAAGATGACATGACTTTCTTCAAACTGATCCCATATACTATAACGGTAGAATACATAAGTTACCCCCAACTATGAACCAAATCCCCATGACACACCTTTCGATAAGGAAAATTATTTTACACATTCAACCTTTGTAAAGCGTAGCTAAGACACACTATTATCAGTTACACGAAGGATATAAAAAAAGGAGTTTACAACATTATCAAGTCAAATTAAGCTTTTTTGCTAAATAGAAAGCTTCCAACAGAAGAATTTCCATTACTGAGGAGAAAATTAGGTCGCTTATAGTTATAATTTACCACACAACCTCCCAGAAAAAAAGAAGGAACAACAGTAACTCTATTAAAAATATATTCATGATTTTAAGCTAAGATAAAGAGGAATAACGTCAAACCTCGTGATCACAGTCCACAAGTTGTTGCTCGCTGAGGCTTACAAGCTTCCCTGTAGAAAGATAGTTGGCACCTTCTAACGCACCAGTGGTACTAAATGACCAGCACGAGCCGCACGAGCCCTAGTTTTTCAATCAAAATAGAAATAATGTAATTATTCATTATTAACGAACAGTTCACGTATCAGAAAAATGATTAACATTGGACAAACATTGGTATATACTAGTACCTGATTCTTTACTGGCGTGACGGCACCGTGATCTCTCCAATCGAAACCTGAAGGGAGATCCTCAGTAGGAAGAATAGGAGCTTTATTGGCATCAGAAGGAAGCCGGAGCCGACGGTTAACTCCTAGGAAATTCCGGCGGAACTCGGCCGGAGTCAAATCGGAAAACTGGGTCACACCGTGAACGGCGGAGGGATCAAGCTTCTGGTGGCGCATAGCACGGCGCATGTTAGCCTTGAACACCGACAATCTGTAATGATGCTCCTCATCGGAGGCGTAGGTTTTGCCGAACCTCTTCTTAAAAATCGCGAAGTGATGATCGGCGTTTAGCAAGTGATCGTCGTCGTCGCCTACGACTTGACGGATTAATATATCGCCGTCTTCACCGCCGTTAATGTCGCCGTTAGCAGACGCCAACAACGACGTCGTTAACAAGAGAGAAAATAGAAAAATTAAAGCATAACGAAGAGCCATTGTTGATTTTAGAGTTTGATTCTTCTGTGATTTTATTTGCTATATATACATACAGAAGAACATGTATCTATCCACCAGATTCCGAAAAGTAGAAGGTTGCTTGAAAAGGAGGTGACCAATATCCAATTAAAGAAAGACACGTGGCGGATAGTCACTCGATCAAGGAATGGTAGTTGCTTCTCGGCGTGGTTTTGGGCAGTTTTTTAGTTTTGAGTCGTTTTTGAAAAACAAAACCGAAAAGCGAAAACTATCCTTAAAGTTGTTGGCTTTAACAAACAAAGGTCTTTACAAAAGCAAAGATCAAATTAAATAAAGAACAAAGATTATTTTATATTGATTTAATATGTTTTTAATTCAAATAGTGTTGAAGAATTCTCTGTCAGAATTTTTGCTTTGTCCTCAATTCTTATCATCACTTAATCAGCATCACATTTCAAGCTTCGGCCAATAGGCTTATCTACAGAGATTTTATTCGACGTGAATTTTTAAAACAGAATGGTGATGGAAGAGAATTTAAAATTTTGTAAGGGCTTGCGAAAAATACTAACTACTCTCTCTTGTCTCACGTTTTCTTTTTTCAATTTATTTCAAATACTGATTATATTTCCTTTTTTTGAAATTATTAACCTTAACATTCTTAGCTAACTTTTGACCATAGATTCCCAAATTTATTATGAAAAATCTGATTTGGGTGAAGTTTGGTTTGAATATGAAAATCTGTTTGGACATCATTTTTCAAAACATATTACACTTTTTTTTTTTTTTGTGAAAAAACATGAAACATGACTTATACCCACAAGTTTCAAAAACTATCACAAATACTTAACATTACCTTCAACAATAACATTCATTATCATTGTCACAAACCATAATATAAATAAATTTGGCATAAAATTATCATTTTTGTAGTGAACTACATAATACACTATTAGATGACCGAAAAGACGAAGCAACATTGTTACAAAATAATAAATGGTGGGCTCCTTTATAAAATACAAAAGTTTGGGGGCAAAAAATATAATAGTTGGGTTTTGGGAATTTACCAAAATATGGATAAAATTTATGAACAAAAATGTATTTGCAAAAAAAAAATTTAATTTTTTTTGGCAAAACTGTATGGCCAAACGGGTCCTTACTTTACGCATGATTTGTTAGCTAGGGGCATTGTCGTGTCTTACTAGTTTCTCTTTTCGGTGCATGACCTATTTACTAGCCATCATTTTTGTTTTGCATTTTTCCTTCTGCATTTATGTTCCTTTCTTTTCTATGATCTCTGTGGTGAAACTAATATTCTCCCCTTTTTATTTTTCTTATTATCTTGAGCCGAGGGTCTTCCGGAAACAGCCTCTCTACTCCTTCGGGGTAGGGGTATGGTCTGTGTACATACTACCCTCCCCAGACCCCACTTGTGGAATTTTACTGGGTTGTTATTGCTGTATTGTTGTTACTTGATATAAATTTCATTCATATAACCAAAAAGACATGTATAATGTACTTTGAATATATTTTGACCTACCTATCAAAAGACGTATTTAATTTCTTAAGCTCCATAAAATTAGAGAGATAGTACTCTCCCGTATTTAATCTTTTAAACACTTTACATCAAACACAATTTGGTATGTTTTAGCTTACCAAATGCGGAACTCCTATCGAAATTTTAATACGGAAATTAGTTAATTTTTATAGTTTATTAATTGATACAAGCTATCAAGGTCGTCAATTACCTCTTTGGCTTACATAAGCCAATTCCATAACTACATCATTCAACTTTCCCAGAAAACCAACCTATTGATACTACACCAAACAGATTATATCTATACACTATATTAAAAGCACGAAGCCCTTATCGAAATATTATTCGTCTTTTTTACCCCTCATAAGTATATTTTATGTTGGATAAAATTGTAATTACAAACACTAATAAACAAAAATTGAAAGAAAAATAAAAAAGTGCCGTTTTATTGCCTTTCTTTTTGTTGAGTGCAACTTTTCTTTATTAAAGTTTAAGATTCTGCAACTAATTAGGATTCATTATAGGTTTAGAATTCGTTGGCAATTAGATTTTATTGACGTCTCTTTTATTTATTTAGGTTTAGGTTCTTTTCTATGTTTAGATTTAGGATTCAGTAATTTTTTTTAGGGGGAAAGACCATAAAACTGTTTTTAGGTTTATTGACGCTGTCGAAAAAGCCAACATGGCACATTCTTTTCGTAAATTTACTTGTAATTTAAGGTAAATTCTCTAACCTTTAGTCTGTTTTTGGAGTTATGTAATAATAGACCTCCGTCTTGATAGACAATGTTTCATATAAATTGTCAATTCAAAAGTGATTATTCAGAAAATAGGTTAGGCATTTTAACTCATGTCAATTAAAGCTCTTATTAATTCAAGATTACTTTTGCCTATATTTTATAAGTATAATTGCTAATAGCTATGCCTACTCAAGTTGTTCCTATATATTATGTAAGATAAAACAAATTCGATTAACCCAATTCATGTACAGTTAGTACAAAAAGGTGATCGATATAAGAAAATTTGTTTTTTTCCTTTCGGTATTAGAACTAATTTAGAAAACATTTACGAGTTACGTTCTATCATCAACTAATTTTATGTTACCTCCACATAAAATACAGATAATATTTATATGAAATATTTTCCCTTCTAAAATACAGACGATACACATAAAAAATGTGCAAATACAAGATAGTAAACTATGCTACTCTGCTTTACCACCATTAACAATGAAGTTATTGAAATAAAAATCTTTTTATGTCCTCCAATCGTATTAGGTACTCTTAACTGATTCTAATTAATTGAATCTGCACATCACCGACTGTGTTCTATTAAATTTTACTATATATCATCTGAAACATGTATTACATGACTCGATATCACAAAGCCTCTTAGCGAACTGTCATTCGTCTTTTTTACCCTTTAAGTTAGATTTCACACCGGACATAGTAATTGAACTATTTTTTTTAATATTTATGACTTTGAAATTTATTAAATTTTTATTATTTAAATCTTTTCCTTATTTTGAAACTATAAATTTTTTTTTAAATATTTTAAGAATTTTTAAAATTGAATTTGTTATTTTGA
>NC_031989.1:3156189-3169177 GCF_001879085.1 Nicotiana attenuata
GACTAATGCAAGATGTGCACAAGCCCCCACTTGGTACGTATCTACCTATATGAACCTGCTGCTTATGCCCTGATTCCTCTACCTTTTTGGTGAGGATGCTCATTTGTGTCAAGAGAGTCGCCATATTTTCAGCCATTGTATTAGAAGGATCAAGAGGCACTGAGTGCACCACTGGAGTGATAGGTGCGTTCCTAGTTGTCCAACCTGAATTCTGCGCCATCTTGTCGAGCAAATTCTGACCTTCTCTCCAAGTCTTGCTCAAGAATGCCCCACCAGCAGAGGCATCAACGATATTCTTCATGCTGTCTGACAGTCCCATGTAAAACAGTTGTCCCAACATCTGTTCTGGAACACCATGGTGTGGACACATAACCAACATTCCTTTAAACTTGCCCCATGTGTCGTGTAGTGTCTCCATTGGTTTACGTTTGAAACTCACAATCTCATCAATTTGTTGAGCAGTTTTGTTGGGCGGATGGAACTTGTTGTGAAATTGCTTGACCAACTCAGCCCACGTTTCTATAGAGTTTATGGGGAGCGAGTTTAGCCAAACCTGAGCAGCTCCTGTCACCGAGAATGGAAACAATAATAGCTTGATTGCTTCCGGAGTCACGTTGGGTTGCCTTTGAGTTTTGCATATAGACAGGAAGTTCTTCAAGTGCTGCTGAGGATCTTCTGTTTGTGTCCCAAAAAAGAGTCCCTTGTTCTGCAACAAGTGTAGCATGTTATTTGTGATCTGGAACGATTCAGCTTGTGTTGCGGGCACAACAATGGCAGTGGTGAGATTGTCAGCTGTGGGTTGTGCCCAGTCATATAGTGCACCCTCAGGCACGGGAGGTGCCAATTGCTCATTCCTGACGTTTACGTTGGGGTCGTTTATGTCGCCCATGTCAATTTCGAATTTGTGTGTTTGTTGGGGTTGTTGAAGTCTTTTGTTAGCACGATTCAATGCCCGGAATGTTTTCTCGGGGTCTGAAAGTCCTTCAAGTAGTTCTCCAGTCCTCGTAGAATTTCTAGGCATACACCTGTGCACCCAGATCAACAACCGTCAAATTTTCAATGAAAAAGTTGGTAGAGAGAAAACTGACTACAATAAGAATCTTTGTATTTCTGTCAATGGCAATTGATAATTCCGTTAACTCCCCGGCAACGACGCCAAAATTTGATCACGCCCAACTATGCCTTAAAAGGACTCTACGGACGTTGCAAATATAACCCGAGTATTACGCCCAGGGTCGAATCCACAGAGAGTTAACCTATCAACCACTATCTTCAGACCCACTAATTCTTCAGAACCAGCTTCCCAAATATTCAAATCTCAGTTGAGTGTTCTTTAACGACTAGCTTGCAGGTAACTAAATAGTTGTAAACTAAATTAATAAGGTTGTAAACAATTATGAGGAAAAGCTAAGGCAATGATTTCCCCTATTGATGGAATCCCTTATGTTTATGCTCATACAAATTTACCAACACCTCTCTATCAATCATGAACGCTAATCTTACTGCAAATCTCTCCCGAGTAATCACAGTAATTTACTATTGCACTCTCCCGAGATACACTAGCTTACTTTATTTAGCACGATTCACTTTAGATTACACCCAATGCTTCGTTATCCCTAATCCCGCCTTTAAACCCGCAATTATAGATTCCTCTAATAATCTAGGAGTGGTGTTGTTCAACAATACCCTAAATATGCACTCTTTTCCAAGTTATGCACACTAAATAGGCACAGCTAATTGAGGATCCTGTCAATTAACTACAACGAACACGAAGTTGAACAAATAGAGATCAAACTAGCAATTTGTATTCACATAAACAAGAAGTTCATCACCCAATAGGTTCCATCAAAACCTTAGACAAGGAATTTAGCTACTCATGGCTATGGGAAAATAAACTAAGATTGAATTCATCATAAAAATCAAAAGAAAAGAAGAAAGATGGTTGGAGTATTCTCTCACAATAGTTTTTCCTGCTAAGAAACCTTAAAAATCAATACATGCCTCTCTTGGGCGAAGTCTAATGTTTTAAATAGGGTTTAGGTCTAAAAATCCCGTAATTGACACTTTGGTCCCTGAAGTTTCTGCGTCTACCGCGGTTCTGCCGCGGTCGCGGTAGAACCGCGGCCAAACACCCTCGCGGAATCTCTGAACTTCTGCAGCTGCTTCCCACCGCGGTTCTGCCGCGGTCGCGGTGGAACCGCGGTGGACCCAGTGCTCTGAATCTTCGGCCTGTTTTGCATGGTTCACTTGGGAAATTTCACAGTTGGCCTCTTTTGCATCAATTTTGACTCCAAAACTGCTCCTTAGCCTTCCTTATACATATATCACCTGCAAATCATGAAAAGCACTAGTAAGAGCATTTTGTTATCACTTTTAGCATTAAAACTACACAAGAAGGTGATTATTTAAGGTGTGATTATAGTCAAATTCACCTATTATCAGATTCAGTAATTTATTTTAGGGGGAAAGACCATAAAACTGTTTTTAGGTTTATTGACGCTGTCGAAAAAGCCAACATGGCACATTCTTTTCGTAAATTTACTTGTAATTTAAGGTAAATTCTCTAACCTTTAGTCTGTTTTTGGAGTTATGTAATAATAGACTCCGTCTTGATAGACAATGTTTCATAGAAATTGTCAATTCAAAAGTGATTATTCAGAAAATAGGTTAGGCATTTTAACTCATGTCAATTAAAGCTCTTATTAATTCAAGATTACTTTTGCCTATATTTTATAAGTATAATTGCTAATAGCTATGCCTACTCAAGTTGTTCCTATATATTATGTAAGATAAAACAAATTCGATTAACCCAATTCAAGTACAGTTAGTACAAAAAGGTGATCGATATAAGAAAAATTATTTTTTTCCTTTCGGTATTAGAACTAATTTAGAAAATATTTACGAGTTACGTTCAATCATCAACTAATTTTTTGTTACCTCCACATAAAATACAGATAATATTTATATGAAATATTTTCCCTTCTAAAATACAGACGATACACATAAAAAATATGCAAATACAAGATAGTAAACTATGTTACTCTGCTTTACCACCATTAACAATGAAGTTATTGAAACATGTATTACATGAGTCGATATCACGAATCATATTAGGTACTCTTTACTGATTCTAATTAATTGAATTTGCACATCGCCAGCTGTGTTCTATTAAATTTTACTATATATCATCTGAAACATGTATTACATGACTCGATATCACGAAGCCTCTTAGCGAACTGTCATTCGTTTTTGTTACCCTTTAAGTTAGATTTCACACCGGACATAGTAATTGAACTATTTTTTTTAATATTTATGACTTTGAAATCTATTAAATTTTTATTATTAAATCTTTCCTTATTTGAAACATAAATTTTTTTAATATTTAGAATTTTAAATTGATTGTTATTTGACTTATATAAATCTTTTCCATATTTTAACTATGTAATAACTTTTCATGTTAACTTCTCTAATATTTAGTACTTTGATATCTAACTTTTTAATTATATAAATGTAGATTTATTAGCTTTGAAACTTATAAACAATGAAATTGTATCCGACATTATAAGAAGAAAAATTCTTAGAATCCTAGGTAAATACAAAAAAGATAAGAAATATATATTCCTAAAATTTAGACATAAATAAAAAGGAAGTAAATTAATAATAGAATTCTAGATTCTAATGCAAAAAAGACACTCTTCAATTGGAATTCTCTTGCTCACCACGATATTATTCACAATATATTCTTCCGACTCCATCGTGTTCCTTCTACAATAAAAAATTGATGATCTGCAAGGGATATTACGTTTCACATATATTACCCTTTTAAATAACTCTCGCGTTAAATTGAGATGGGAAAAATACAAGACAGTTTTGGTTTCTGAGAATTTGAGCATAGCCAACAATTGAAGAAGCTAGGTATTTTGACAAATATTTTGTGAATTCTTATGAGGTATATACGTTCGTCCAATATTTTTGTTTGTTTCGTTGTTTATGCTATTGAGTCTCTTCCATTGTTTATTATATGCATATACATCATGATACATAATATATATATTGTTGGGTTTTTAAGTTTTAAGGTATTTAATTAATATATTAAATACTTAAAAGAGGGTGAATGGGAAATGGAGGGAAATAAAATTTTTGAGTGAGTAACTCTTACCGGGAATTTGAAGTTAAAATAAAATTTTAAAAAATGCTTGATTTAATGATATCCGAATTTCAATAATAATGTTTACTTTACTAATATTTGAAATGTTTATGTGATACTCATTTAGAATGTACATATATTTTCAGAACTTCAATCTAATATAAAAAATAATTTTTGTTATGAAACAATAAAAGAAGAAGAGTATTGCAGAGAAAAATAGAGGGAGAGAATTCTTATTGATTTGGGATGAATTACAATAGAATAGAACCCTCTATTTATAAGGAGAGGGCGACTTAGCCACCAAGCAATGAACCCTAGAATCTCTCTAAATATAGACATTCACCATAAATAAAATTCTATTTATAGCACTCCCCCTTGAATGTCTATTCAACAGATAATGTGTCTCGTTAAAATCTTAACTAAAATAAAACCCAGTGGGAAAAAATTCTAGAGAAGGAAAAAGAGTACGCATATCTAACAATACGCCTTTTGGTTGCCTCGTTAAAAACCTTGCAAGAAAAACCCAGTGGGACAAAACCTTGTAAGGAAAAAAGAGTACAACGCATATTAACTCCCCTGATGAGAGCATCAATTCACATCTTTAAGCATTTGCATTCCAATCTTGTGCACCATCTTCAAAAGATCTTTGGTAGAGATTTGATAAATAAATCAACCATATTAACTTGAATGAATATGTTGCACCTTGAAATCATCATTCTTGATAGAGATGAATTGTCTTCATATGATCTTGTTGGAATCGTCAGTTCAATATCTTCACATAGAGGTGAAAACTCTTGCTATCATATTATCATGCATATAGTTATAGCAAGATACATTTGTGCACAAATTGCATTGAGGATGTAGTACTTCATGGCCATGAATTCTATATGCTTTAAGCAATTTAAATCCTTCAGGGATTGTTAAGTCATATAAGCCATATAATAGACTTTAGATGCATATCAAGTTTTCATGTCATGCTAGACATATAAGATATCGAAAACTGATTGCACATACCATTGACTTATACTTTCAAGTGTTTGAACTACATGTCTTTCATATGAAACCAATTCTATTTGAATTGTTTCTTCAGACTTAAGATCCTCATATATATTTAGCGCTATTATAGATGTCGTCGACAAACATTTTGTATCGGTTCCAACCTCCTTATTTTTCATAAAGACATAACATAGAGATCTCTTCATCCATATATTCAGGTAACTGAATCTCTCATGAGATTTTATGAAGTGTTATGTCATGTGATCTTCTAGATCACTTGCCTCCTTTATTATGATCATTTTGATCATTTGCTCATCTTCTTTATCAAAAGTTTATTTGAAACCGATTTGTCTATATACTTTAAGCGTACTATAGACTTTGTCCTTCTAGGACTTATTCTAATATGAGCATTTGCAATGAGAATATAGTTACTTTCTTTGGGTCAGCAAATGCGTCCGGCATGCTTTGCAATATATTGCAGATGAATTATCTTTTATGAACTTCAAGTTCATATTATCTTATTCGAGGATCTAGATGTACAAATGATAATTCATTCCATGTAACTTTTTCTCAACTGTTTATTATGTCTCCCCCTCATGTTAGAAAAACTAACTTGTTTCCTCAACTTTGAGAACCCATCTTTGTGCGTTATGGTGTTAATCAAAATATACACCGCACATCAATAATAATAAAATGGAATTATTTGGTTCCTGACCCCGAACCACTTGTGAGGGGAGAATGTAATATACTTTCGTATATAACGTATATCAAACTGATATAGATAACTTTGTTCTCATAAGCAATTGTTTAGCTATTAAGTAGAGGCACTTAATAAATCATTTTGCTAAACCAACTGTGATGTAAACCAACTTATCAAGAAGAACTATCTTGAATAAAAAATCTGGAAATTATGCTCTCTATTAAATTATTGAGCAAGTTACCTCGCAAACACCAGGTTGCGGGTCAATAATAATTGCACATGTAACCATCTCATAGATACATCTTATGTGGTATACATGGCAGGTGAATGTGCCCATATTCACCTTTGAAATTTCCAGCATTCATGGGATTCAATCCCAATTTTAGTTGGTCTATTAATTAATGAGAACAAGCAACATAAGAGAATTCGTAAAGAACTTTCTTGTTCTTTAATATTTACCCATGTGAATTCTCTATTATTTTTGCACATCATACTTAAATTGATATGGCTAAACCAATTATGCCAACTGAATAAATTATCAATATTGATAAACTTCAGATTTACACCATGACGTGTGCAATTATCAATAAACTCCAAGTTTATTATGATATGGGTTTTTATATCAATAAACATCCACTTTGTTGTAGTATTCTTTTATTTGTGTAGTACAAACTTGAGAATAAAGCGGGTAGCTTTTCACATACATATTACCCCGCTGCAAGTTGTAGTAATAGAAGATATTAAATCTTTCCTTTATTTATAGTTCAATATAATCAACCGCTTTCGCATATACTTTGGAAACTGAATAAGTTTCTTTGAGACTTATTACAACACAATATTTTATTGATAATCAATTGTATTCCTCCAAAATAGTAATAATTGGCTCTTCCAGAGCTCTCAATTAATTTGGTACTACCACATATTCATCAATATCCATATGGTGAATATCTCTTTTAAAGAGAAAGTTATACCATTATGGTTATGGTCAAAATATATGCAAGATCTGTTTCTTGCATTAACGTTGTCTTTTAATAATCACAATGCCAAAATATTTTGGCGTACAGTAGGTACGTGACCAGTGACCATTCATGCCATAATAATGACATTATTTTCTTATATCATCTCAAACCTCCTTTTAGAGGTGAGTGCGGTATATTCACTACCACTAGTACGTTCATATTATTTGAAGAATGAATATGTATTCATAAATCAAATGTTGTCATATTCACATCATGAATGAACCATAATCATCTATATGTGCTTTATAAAATCTTATGTCAAATCGATGACAAATATTACTTTCACAGAGTGAAGGATTGTTTTGAGAATCCTTATTATTCTCATTATCACAATGATGACGATTATAATTTCGTCCATTGCCACATCCACATCGATTGATACATTCATAGTGATAATTTTGTGTTCTTTCAGACTTATCACATACTGCTATCACATTCTCTTAAGTGAATGAGAATGGAGCAAATTCAATGGGACGGGTTTCCACTTTTTGTGCCCATAATCATACATGAATTTGATCATGGCAAGACATAGAAATTTTACCACTTTGGGCGGTTATAATTTCTTTCAAAATCCATTAGAGTTATTATCAAATTTTGTTGTCTTTGCTTGTATATAAAATCAAATTATAGAATTTCAAGAATTTAAAAGAGAAAAATAAAGTAAAATACTTACCTTAAATTCAGAATTTAATCATGAAGGAAGTTCATGGAACGATTGGCAATCATTATGCTCAATCCCAAAGCTTCTACTCAATTGGTTAGAGTCTCGTGCTGATAACGTGTTATGAAACAATAAAAGAAGAAGAAGAGTATTGCAGAGAAAAATAGAGGGAGAGAATTCTTATTGATTTGGGATGAATTACAATAGAATAGAACCCTCTATTTATAGGGAGAGGGTGACTTAGCCACCAAGCAATGAACCCTAGAATCTCTCTAAATATAGACATTCACCATAAATAAAATTTTATTTATAGCAATTTTCTTTTTATGGAGTACATTTTTTGTTCTTTCATAATTTTATATGAAATGCTATAGATTGACGGTTCCAACTATAATTTTTTGTTTCTTTCAGAATATTTTAGAACAAAATATTTTTAGCAATATAATTTTTGTGTACAAACTAATGCAAAAATCTAAGTGATATGAAACACTTTCCATTTATACGTGGGAAAAAAAGTATAAAGAAACCTAGGTTATGATGGATAGAAAACCATATGTACATGTATTTTGTGAAGGTAAAATATAAATACAGCATAATGGAAAAATTGGTAAAAACTTTTTTTAAGAAAACAAACAAGCAAAAGTATTTTAATAGAATATTTATGTATTTTTCTTAAAAAAATTTATTCATTGGGACGGTGTACACCCAAATACTAGTTGACAAGAAAAAGAAAAAGGGGATGTTCCATTTCTGGAAAAAATATTCGCGAATTATAATATAAAGATCATAGTACAATGTCCAATAGTTATAGGATTATTCGCTAGAGTTTAGACTGTGCTACTATAAGATATTGGTTCATCATACTTTTCCAAAAAAACTTTAATTTGACCTGCATTATGTTACTTTATCCCTGCACTGTTTGTTTTATTATTATCTATTCTAATTATTCAATTAAATAATGATATTAAGTGGGTAACTAAACTGAGCTATAGGAAAACTTGAGATTTATTACCAAACTGGGGAACTGATATAAGAAATGTGTTTGAAGTGATGCATAGCTGGAAACTTGCAGCAACAGAAAGCCATAGCTAACTTTTGAAACAATTTCAATTAGTAAGCTCTAATTTATGACAACTTAACTATACTTGGATTCCATCTACAGAATTCCTGTTTTTGTTGTTTTCTTTGCCTCAGGTGCCTGAGCTGAGGGTCTTATTGGAAACAACCTCTCTATCCTCACAAGGTAGGGGTAAGGTCTGCGTACACACTACCCTCCCCAGACCCCACGGTGTGGGATAATACTGGGTATCTTGTTGTTGTTGTTGTCGTCGTCTGCCTCAGGTGCATAAACTGACACACAGCAAAATGTTGTTGCATGTCTTAACTTTACCTCCTCAAAGTAAATGTTTAAAGAGTCTACTTTTTACCTCAAATCTAATAAAACTAAATGTCTATGCAAAGTCTAGTGAATCCATAAGATGAGAAAGAAATATATGATAGCAAGAATTACAAAACAGTAGAAGGTCCCTGTGGAAGCAGAATTACAATGACACCAGTGATGATAAACTCGTCTTCCACAGTTGTAGCAGAAACCGGCACCACACCTATGTTTAGATGAAAATATAAAAAAATTGAATTACAAAAAGAGTACAATTCTTAACAGAGCACAGGTGTGACAATATCAATCAAATTCATATAACATTACATACATATTACTCAAGGCCTGCATGCCTTTATAAGGCCTCAGAACTAAACAAAACCAAAAGAATGGAAGAAACGCATAAGAGGATACAATAAATTATGATTAGATACAGAAATAGCAGAATCATGAGAACTACTACAACAACAACAACCAAAAGAAAAATCCAGTATATTCCCACAGATGGGGTTCCATCTGGGGAGGATTGTGTGTACGAAGACATTACCCCTAGAAACTGTTTCCAATAGACACTCGGCTCGTGAGAACTGTTGCCAGGAATTAGGATACGAACAAATTAAGAACCTAATAACTCAGGTATGTTGAAATCATTGATCTAATGAGCAACTTCTTTTCCTCCCATATCATATATTTGGCTTCATAGGCTCTTTTTTTCTTCTCTTCTTTTTAGAAGTAATTTTTACTGGAAGATGAAATCGAAACACGAATATTCATAGACACTACTTTCTCCCACGTTTCTTTCCCGACGAAAAGTAAACACAAACAAATAAAAGGATAAACATTCTAATTGGTGAGGAAATAAATTGATTGGACCATTAACAATTAGCGCTTAATACTTAGAAAAACATGCAAAGAAAAGGTCTGTCTAGTACTAAGAAAATTGATTGGATCACTAACAAGACTAAATTTGGGAAATCAACATAGTTGATACATGCTTTAGTTTAGGGGATTCAAAAGTTATGCGACCACCTATAACGTTAAATGGTCATAAACACCTATCAATGTGAACAGAGCAAAATATAACAATTGAAATCGAGGAAACTGAGAACGGAGGAAACTGAGAACGCTCGGCAGCTTAATCTCAAGTAAGTGGCAGTAGAGATAAATTAGATAGTTTTCCGCTCACATTAATTTCTTACCATGAAAAAGATAATTCTTCTGCTCATATTCGAGGTATATAAGTCCGATTGAAAAAAAAACTACAGAATGCTTCCATAAACAACTCCTTGTACCCTTCATACATGTAGCCTTGTCGAATATTTATAATTGCTCGATTGATAGGCCTAAGTCCTCAAAATCCTGCCTTTTCTGTCCGCATTACTTCCCCTGGAGTTGAGACCTCATCAATAAATCACTCCTGCCTCAATCCCAAACATCAGCTCTATTCGGACCCTAAACCATTCTATATACTAAATATTTGTATGATTCTTCTCACCAAAAAGAAAATTTTACTGAGTAATCCTCAATACTGATATCACACCAAGGCTTACAGTCTAGTGGAGTCTCTCACACAAATAGATGTGCGTTCAATTCTCACACGTCCTTCTTTCCACTTCCCTTCTCTAAACTCTAATCCGTGATTCCTCGGTCTAACAAAAGAATTACCTTAAAAGAAGCACTACTATCAGGATTTGCAAAATTTTGCCATTAAATACCAAAATAATTTTCAAAAGATCCAGACTCCCATATAATTCAAACCCCAGAAGTAATAATCCATCCCCATTACAGATTAGATTTTACTTTGTTTTCTACAAAGATTAGATTTAGCATATACCTCTATATTACTACTAACATATATCACTAACCAAATGATAAAGAGAATTTATGGAAAAAAAGGGGAACAGGAACGTAAACAGCAAATAATTTACCTGCATTTAACAATTTTGCAACCTTCAGTTTTTTCAACAAAGCGGCGGCACTGAGGGCACCTTTTCCACTTATTAAGTTCGGCGAGCACACCAAAAGCGACGTCGTTTCTATCCCTTAATTCCTGACTCTCTTCACACTGAAATCCAGCATGCCATGGAAGCTTACACTGAAAGCAAAAAAAACTTTTGCAATCTGGGCACTGCGATCGCTTCGCATTCCCACCACACTCGTCCAAAATCAAAGCCGAACAATTCCGATTCGGACAGTAACACTGCTCCAACCCTAACACAGCCGACTCACACAATATGTCGCACCATTTAACAAACAGCTGTGGACCAACGAGATTCCGACAAGAGATTGGGTCGAAATTCTGGTTACAATCCAGAGAAGGACACGGAATGTCCCCGACGTTGTCCTCAAGCTTGACGGAGATGTATTTTACTATACAGTCGGTACAAAATGGATGAATACAACGATTTTGGTTCTTGAATTTCTTGTTGGGTAACAACATAGGCTCGACACAAATTTCGCAGGTGAATGATTGAGGTTCATTTGGTTCTTCTGTTACTGGCAATTCTTGTTCTTGGTTTTTTTGTAGTGTATTTCCCATGATCAGTGTGTCAAAAGAGTGTTAGGATTTTGTTACACTTTGTAACTTGTGAGCAAAGGAAGTGATCAATTTCAGACGTTTCGGGCTCTTCTTCTTAATATTCGTCCCACAATTTTCAACTTTTGCAGTTAAGCCCTCTATTTTGTGGAAAAAAGTTATATTTTCTCCCTTATACGGGGATTTGATATTAAATGTAAGGCTGTGCATAATTTTTGTATTTGGTATGGTATGAAATTTGATTTAAATTTTAAAAATAAATTTGTATTAGGTATTGTATTTTCAAATTACTATCGAAATAGTGATACCGTACCGAAATATATATTATATTACACAATACACATTTATTAATAATAATAAAAATTTCATCAATTAACTCTACGGAAGTAACAACACATTTCTAATCATCAAATTTGTTTTTTATGTACAGTTTTCTCTCTTTAGGTTGATATTTGCTGGTTTTGGACAAACTTTTATCAACAAACGTTTTCGGTTTTGTACTTTGAGTACTTTAATTAAGAATATACAAGTTAGTATTCAGATCGAATAAATCAAAGTTACAGAACCGAATAAACCGAAATGAAAGGAGAAAAACCGAACCATACCGAATTTAGTTATGTGCCGTAAAGATATAACATTTTAAGAAATCGTATACCGAAAATATCGAACTGAAATATCTAAATACCGTACCGTACCGTACCGACCGTCGAACACTCATATTTAAATGAAAAAGTTATCGTATCAAACCTAAAGGTAGCGACTTGTCTGGTAAGCATGTGGGGATAGTTAATTTCAGCGGAATTATAACCAATGGTCCAGCAAAATAGAAATTTTAATAGTCCGAATTCCGAAACATATTGCAGTTTCAAGTCATTCTACTTTGTTGGAGATATATATAAATTGAGTTGATAATATACACACTTTTTATTAATTAGTAACTATTACTATTTGTTGTAAAACTGCATATGAAGACACATGCCATGTGTTTATTAGTTTGATATAAACGCTCAATGTGAGAGGAAATTTTTTCTTCTCTTCTTTATCTTCTTTATTCAGCTCTTTACTTGGCTCTTTATTAGTTTGATAAAATAGGAATTTTAATAGTCCGAAACATACTGCAGTTTCAAGTCATTTTCATTACTTTGATTGGAGATAAATATAAATTGAGTTGATAATATATACACTTTTTATTAATGAGTAACTATTACTATTAGTTTTAAAATTGCATATGAAGACACATGTCATGTGTTTTTTAATTTGATATAAATACTCAATGTGAGAGGAAATTTTTCCTTCTCTTCTATATCTTCTTTATTTAGCTCTTTACTTAGAAAGTATAGGTACCAAAAAGAGGAATCATCGCAGAAGTTTCCTACATTCATTGACTATTCTGTGTTCTCAATAATTCAATTAAAGCAGAAAGCTTTTGAACTTTATTAGGAAATCTTTTCTCTCGGATGAGTACTTGAGTAGCTAAACGAAATTCTCAGGAAAATGCAAAAATCGCTCGAATTCCAACTGACCTCTTTATTTTGCTCTTCCCCCCCCCCC
>NC_031989.1:3169197-3193080 GCF_001879085.1 Nicotiana attenuata
TTTTTTTTTCCCCCCCAAAAAAATGATAAGTTTCGAGTACGAGGGTGAAAAACATTCAACTCTTTTCCTATAAATTGAGACATTAATTTCACAAGTTTTTAGAATAAAATTGACATATTTAGATATTGTATACTAACAAGTATTATACTAAAAAAAAAAAAATCTTATTTTTACATGCGCTAATACATAAAATTAAGTCTTCTTCTTCAAAATGCTCTCGGCGCACGTTAGTTAAACGTACGCCGAGCTTGTAGCCATGGCGAAAGTAAGAGGCAGAGGTAGAGGACGACCTTGTAAATATCCATTAACGACATTAGAGAACCTATTGACGACAGTTAAGCAACCATTAATGGAGAAGGTAGCTACAATAACCACTCCTCCAGCTTCAGTTCAGAGCATAGATCCAGTTACTGGAGGTACTGCATGTTCAATTAACTCAACTTCGCACCAGTCTAACGTCTCTAAGAAGCTGGATGTGGCATCTCCAGCATCAATTGGGACAATACCAGCTACGATCAAAGTTCCAACCAATGGAACAGTGACCATGCAAAATCCAGATCAGAATCAAGTTAACTCACGATGAACCATTGGAACCAGTGATAACAAGCGAAAAAGTAGAAGAAGCTAAACATTCATGGGCAACACTTTTTCAGAAGAACAGCTTTGCTACAAATGGTGTGTCACTATCTTATATAATTCTGTGTCTTCGAGGCCTTGAAAACCTCATTTAGAGTCGTCTCGATTTGCGTACGCAGTTCGAGCGCGTAGCCGGAAAGCTTAAATATGAAATTCTGTAAAAAATGTTAAGTTTTGACGTTAAAATGAATAAATTTGACTTTGGTCAATATTTTGGGCAAACGGACCCGGACCCGTGATTTGACGGTGTCGGAGGGTCCGTAGAAAAATATGGGACTTGGGCGTATGCCCGGAATCGAATTCCGAGGTCCCGAGCCCGAGAAATGAATTTTTTTTGAAAATTTGTTTTCTGGAAATGTTTAAGAAAATTAGAAATGACATCTGATTAGAAAGCGATGGTTCATTGTTTTGAGGTTATTTAGGCGATTTGATCGCACGGATAAGTTCGTATGATGTTGTTGAGTTTGTACATGTGTTTGGTTAGGAGCCCCGAGGGCTCGGGTGTGTTTCTGAGGTGTTTCGGAATGGTTTTAGACTTATAAAAGTTGCAGGTTTTCCAGTTCTGATATGTCCTTCTTCGCGTTCGCGGGAGGACCCTCGCGAACGCGATGAGTAAAATATTGCTGAAAGAACTTCCTTCTACGCGAACGCGTAGACCATGTCGCGAACGCGAGGCAGCGGGGGGCTATACCTTCGCGAATGCGCTCATGGCTATGCGAACGCGAAGGCCAAGTGGCCTGGGCAGGGGGAGGGGTAGAAACCCTACGCGAACGCAACCTGAAGGATGCGAACGCGAAGGTTCGAGAAGCTAGAGCTTCGCGAACGCGAGCCCTTTAACGCGAACGCGAAGGCCTAACAGCCTGACCCACCGCGAACGCGAGAGGTCTGTCGCGAACGCGAAGGGCAATTTTGCCCAGTTATTTTAAAAACCCAAAACAGAACACTTACTGGATTTCTCAAAATTTTACAAGACTTCTTCTTCTCCAAAGCTCCTAGGCGATCCTTGAAGCACTTTTTCACCAAAACCTCTTGGGTATGTAATTTTTTAACTCGTTTCCTTCCATTTTCATCAACATCTAATGAATTTCTAGGCCTAAAAAATATGATTGAGGGTAGAAAATTAAGGATTTGGGTAGAGTTAGGGCTTTTTGGTTTTTCTTGATTTAGACCTCGTTTTGGGGTCGAATTTGAAAACAAATTATATATTCGGGCTCGTGGGTGAATGGGTGATTTGATTTTGGTCCGAACCTCGTGTTTTGACCAAGCGGGCCCGAGGTCGATTTTTGAGTTTTTGGAAAAAATGATGGAAAAGCTATAATTAGGCATTGGGTTCGCATTTTTTAGCATTTATTGATGTATTGAAGCCATTTATGCATAGATACAATCGATTTGGAGCCAAATTCGAGAGGAAAAGCGGTAATTGAGGAGTGAATTGGCCGTGGAAGTTTGAGGTAAGTGTTTGGTCTAACCTTAGCTTGAGGGATTAGGAGTTGTGTCCTATTTGCTAATTTCTTCTTGTTGATTACGACATATAGGCAGGGTGACGAGTATCTATACGTTGATATCGAGCATGACCGTGAGTCTTATATTGTGATTTCCATAAATTCATTGTATTATTCATGCCTTGGTGAAAATTTTTATTTATTGTGTAAAGTTGTGAAAAGAATTGTGACCTATGAACATTGAGGAGCGTTGGCTCCAGTTGTATAACGAATTGTGGTATTATAAGTGATAATTGAACCTCTAGAGTAGTGGCTCGAGTTGTGAAGCGAATTGTGAAGTAAAAGTGAGAAAGAGAAGAGATCATTATGTTGCCCCTTGCCGGGCTGTTGTTGAGTTGTGGGTCCCTTGCATTGTGTTCTTAGTTGATATTACGGATACTTAGGCTGATGATTCTTGGTGTTAGGTAAGGATTATGGTTATAGCTGAGGTAGTTAGATGTTGGAACAAGTTAGGGTATAGCTGAGGTAGATAGGTGCTGTAACAAGTTTGGGTATAGCTGAGGTAGTTAGGTGTTGCGACAAGTTTGGGTATAGCTGAGGTAGTTAGGTGTTGTGACAAGCTTGGGTATAGCTGAGGTAGATAGGTGTGGTAACAAGTTTGGTTATAGCTGTTTCTTTTCCCTTGCCGGGATAGTGTAGACCTTTTGATCCCTTGTCGGGACTCTCGTTATAATTGTAAGTATATATATGGATCGGGTTGCACGCCGCAACAATATTATATATGGATCGGGTTGCACGCTGCAATAATATTATATATGGATCGGGTTGCACGTCGCAACAATATTATATATGGATCGGGCTGCATGCCGCAACAATATTATATATGGATCGGGTTGCATGCCGCAACAATATTATATATGGATCAAGTTGCACGCCGCAACAATATTATATATGGATCGGGTTGCACGCCGCAACAATATTTTATGGGAGCGGGTGGTACGCCTACCACGAGATATAATAAAATGGGAGCGGGTGGTACGCCTACCACGAAATATAATAAAATGGGAGCGGGTGGTACGCCTACCACGAGATATAGGAAATGGGATCGGGTTGCACGCCTGCACGAACCCAAACCCGGGCCCACATGGTCAAAACCCGAGGTTCGAACCAAAACCCGGTTACCCATTCCCCCACGAACCCAAATATATAATTTGTTTTGAAATCGGACCTCAAATTGAGGTCCAAATCCCCAATTTTAGAAAAACCTAGGTTCCACCCAAAACCCCCAATTTCACCCATGAAAATCATTGATTTTAAGTTGAAAACATGTTAAATGATGTTAATTATTGAAAGAATTGAGTAAAAATCGACTTACAAATGAGTTGGAAGAAGTTTTGTTCTTGGAAAATCGCCTAAGTGTGTTTGGGTTTTGAAAGAATGGTGAAAATGGTTCAAAATTCGACTAAGTATGAAAAAAGCAGGTTGCAGATATGGGAATTACAAACAAAGTTTGGGAATTGCGAACTGGTAATTGCGAAAAAAAGTTTGGGAATTGCGAACAAAGTTTGGGAAATGCGAACAAGCCTGAGAATTGCGAGAAAAGTTTGGGAAATGCGAAGCCTGGTAATTGCGAACAAAGCTTGGGAAATGCGAACAATCCTGGGTATTGCGAGAAAAGTTTGGGAAATGTGAAGCATGGTAATTGCGAACAAAGCTTGGGAAATGCGAACAATCCAGGGAATTGCGAGAAAAGTTTGGGAAATGCGAAGCCTGCAAGCCTGCAATTCCTTAAGTCCAAAATTTCACCCCGTGGCCTATCCAAAACTCACTCGAGCCCTCGGGGCTCCAAACCAAACATACACACAACCTCAAAAACATCCTACGGACTTATCCGTGCGATCAAATCGCCAAAACAACATCATATACATCGAATTAAGCCTCAAAATCCATGATTTCTTCCAAATTTCATAAAACATCAAATTTTCCATTTTAAGTCCAAAACATGTCAAACGACGTCCGGTTTCAACCAAACTTTATAGAAAGTGCTTAAACCATATATAAGACCTGTACCGGGTGCCGGAACCAAAATACGGGCCCGATCCCATAGTCTTCTAATCAATTTTCATTTCCAATTTCCTTAATTACTTCCAGAAAATAATTTCACACAAAAAATCATTTCTCGGGCTTGAGACCTCGGAATTCGATTCCGGGCATACGCCCAAGTCACATATTTTCCTACGGACCCTCCGGGACCGTCATCACGGGTCCGGGTCCGCTTACCCAAAATGTTGACCGAAGTCAAATTTATTCATTTTAATATCAAAACTTAGCATTTTTCACAGAATTTCATATTTAAGCTTTCCGGCTACGCGTGCGGACTGCGCACGCAAATCGAGGCAACTCTAAGTAAGGTTTTTAAGGCCTCGAAAGTACAGAATGGGTAAGAAAACAGGTGACGACCCCAATGGGTCGTCACATTCTCCACCTCTAAAACAACCGTTCGTCCTCGAACGGACAAAAGAAAGAAGTACCTGAGTCGGGAAAAAGATGAGGATAACGACTCCGCATATCAGATTCGGACTCCCAGGTCGATGCCTTAGGAGGCTGACCTCTCCACTGAACAGGAACAGAAGGGAAACTCTTGGATCTCAACTGACGAACCTGCCGATCTAGAATAGCTACCGGCTCCTCCTCATAAGACAGATCATTGTCCAACTGGACAGTGCTGAAATTTAACACGTGGGCTGGATTGCCGTGATACCCCCGAAGCATGGACACATGAAAAACTGGATGCACAGCTGATAAGCTAGGCGGCAATGCAAGTCTATAAGCCACCTCTCCCACTCGATCAAGAATCTCAAACGGACCAATAAACCTAGGGCTAAGCTTGCCCTTCTTCCCAAATCTCATCACGCCCTTCATAGGCGACACTCGGAGCAATACCCGCTCACCAACCATAAATGCCACATCTCGAACCTTGCGGTCTGCATACTCTTTTGCCTAGACTGAGCTGAACGAAGCCTATCCTGAATGATCTTGACCTTGTCCAAGGCCTCCTGAACCAAATCCGTACCTAACAACCGAGCCTCTCCCGGCTCAAACCATCCAACAGGAGATCGACACCGCCTACCATATAAAGCCTCATAAGGAGCCATCTGGATACTCGACTGATAGCCGTTGTTGTAGGCAAACTCTGCAAAAGGCAAGAACTGATCCCATGAACCTCTAAAGTCAATAACACAAGCTCGGAGCATATCCTCCAATATCTGAATAGTCCGCTCGGACTGCCCGTCCGTCTGAGGATCAAATGCTGTGCTCAACTCCACCTGGGTGCCTAACTCTCGCTGAACTGCTCTCCAGAAACGCGAGGTAAACTGCGTGCCCCGGTCCGAAATGATAGATACCGGCACACAATGAAGGCGAACAATCTCCCGAATATAGATCTCAGCTAACCTCTTGGATGAATAGGAGACTGCCACAGGAATGAAATGTGTTGACTTGGTCAGCCTATCAACAATGACCCAAACTGCACCGAACTTCTTCCGGGTCAACGGAAGTCCAGTAACAAAATCCATAGTAATCCGCTCCCACTTCCACTTGGGAAGCTCAATCCGCTATAATACACCACCAGGCCTCTGATGCTCGTACTTAACCTGCTGACAATTCAAACAACGAGCCACATATGCTACGATATCCTTCTTCATTCTACGCCACCAGTAATGCTGCCGCAAATCCTGATACATCTTCGCGGCGCCCGGATGAATAGAGTAGCGGGAGTTATGGGCCTCCTCTAAAATCAACTCTCGGAGCCCATCCACATTAGGCTTACATACTCGACTCTACAATCTCAAAACTCCATCATCATCTAAGGTCACCTGCTTGGCACCTCCACGCTGCACCGTGTCTCTAAGGACACACAAATGGGGATCATCAAACTGCCGATCACGGATACGCTCCAATAATGAAGAACGAGCGACCGTGCAAGCTAACACACGACTGGGCTCAGAAACATCCAGTCTCACGAACTGATTGGCTAAAGCCTGAACATCCAAAGCAAGCGGCCTCTCACCGACCGGAATATAAGCAAGACTGCCCCTACTGGCTGACTTCCTACTCAATGCATCGGCCACCACATTGGCCCTCCCCGGATGATATAGAATGGTGATGTCATAATCCTTCAACGACTCCAACCACCTCCTCTGCCTCAAATTCAACTCCTTTTGCTTGAACAAATACCGAAGACTCTTGTGATCAGTGAGCACCTCACACGCCACGCCATACAGATAATGCCTCCAAATCTTAAACGCGTGAGCTATGGCTGCCAACTCCAAATCATGAACCGGATAGTTCTTCTCATGAATCTTCAACTGCCTCGAAGCATAGGTAATAACCTTGCAACCTGTATCAACACTGCTCCAAGCCCAACACGGGAAGCATCATAATAGACTGTATAAGGCCCTGAACCTGTGGGCAAAACCAACACCGGTGCCGTAGTCAGAGCTCTCTTGAGCTTCTGAAGGCTCGCCTCACACTCATTCGACCATCTGAACTGGGCACCCTTCTGGGTCAATCTGGATACCCTCTGCTGACACAATATGACCCAGGAATGCAACTGAACTCAACCAAAACTCACACTTCGAAAACTTGGCGTACAACTGACTATCCCCCGGAGTTTGAAGAACCACTCTAAGATGCTGCTCGTGCTCCTCTCGGCTGTGGGAATATATCAAAATATCATCATGAAGACTATCACGAACGAATCCAAATAAGGCCTGAACACTCGGTTCATCAAGTCCATGAAAGCTGCTGGGGCATTTGTCAACCCGAATGACATAACCAAGAACTCATAATGCCCGTACCGAGTGCGGAAAGCTATCTTAGGGACATCGGATGCCCTAATCCTCAACTGATGGTAGCCAGATCTCAAGTCCATCTTTGAAAATACCTTGGCACCCTGAAGCTGATCAAACCAATCATCAATCCTCGGCAATGGATACTTATTCTTAATTGTAACCTTGTTCGATTGCCGGTAATCAATAAACATTCTCATTGACCCATCCTTCTTCTTAACAAGTAACACTGGCGCACCCCAAGGTGAGACACTGGGTCTAATGAAACCCTTCTCAAGCAAATCCCGCAACTGTTCCTTTAGCTCCTTCAACTCCGGCGGCGCCATACGATACGACGGGATAGAAATGGGCTGAGTGCCTGGAACCAGATCAATGCAAAAATCAATATCCCTGTCGGGCGGCATACCCGGCAAGTCTGAAGGAAAAACATCAGGGAACTCACAAACAACGGGCACAGAATCAATAGAGGGAACCTCAGCACTAGAATCACGAACATAGGCTAAATAGGCCAAACACCCCTTCTCGACCATAAGCCGATCCTTCACATACGAAATAACACTACGGGTAGAATATCCAGGAGTCCCTCTCCACTCTAAACGAGGCATACCCGGTAAAGCTAAGGTCGCAGTATTGGCATGACAGGCCAAGATATCATGATACGGGGATAACCAGTCCATCCCCAATATAACACCGAAATCATCCATGTCCAGAAGAAGCAAATCTGCGAGTCTCAAAACCTCCAATAACCACTATACATGAACAATGGACGCGATCCACCATAATAGAATCACCCACCCGCGTAGACACATAAACAGGGGCACTCAAGAATCACTAGGCATGACCAGATATGGCGCAACATAGAACCGAAGCTTCTCTACCACATACCAGAACAATACCTGTACCTCCACCTCTAATACCTTTACCTCCACTTCTAGCATCTCTACCTCCACCTCTAATACCTCTCTCTGAGTGATGTGGAGAAACTTCTCTAGAAATAGCTGCGTGAACTGCTCCCAAGTCAAAGCTGGTGACCTAACTGGTATAGCCAATCAATAATCTCTCCAACAGGTCTTGGCGGATCCAGACAAGCGAAAGGTAGCAAAATCGACCCCATTGGTCTCCACGATCCCCATGTTCCTGAGAACCTCATGACAGTTGTCTAGATAATCCCGGGGATCCTCAGTAGATGCACCGTTGAATGTAGTAGTGAAAAGCTTGGTGAAACATATCCAACCTCCACAAAGCCTCTGAAGACGTAGCTAATCTATCACTGGTCTGTGCTGCTGCTCAGCTGAAGAAGCGGTACATGACCTCGCCATTCGCGAAGGGACAAGAGTAGAGGTTTCAATTTAGCATTTGAGAAACAAGACCGCACGACAGGAAAGAACAAATGTGAAATTTTTCCTAACTCTGTAGCCTCTGGGGATAAATACAGACGTCTCCGTACCAATCCCTCAGACTCTACCGAGCTTGTCCGTGAATTGAGAGACCTATGTAACCTAGAGCTCTAATACCAACTTGTCACGACCCGGATTTCCCACCATCGAGGATTGTGATGACCCGACCCGTCGTCTCATGTATTATAGCCTCGTTTCCCCCATTTACTGCTTCTTCATGTTTCATTATCAGCAACGAGTGAGTTATAGTTGAATTGAATTGGTTTGGATAGGAAATGAGACACTTAGTCTCTTTAAGGAAGGCTTAAGTTGGAAAGGTCAACCGGACGTTGACTTATGAGTTAGAAGACTCGGATGTGATTTCCGGTGATTCGGTTAGCTTTGGGGGATGATTTGTGACTTGGGAGTGCGATCGGAATTGATTTTGGAGGTCCGGTGTAGAATTAGGCTTGAATTGGCGAAGTTAGTATTTTGGCGAATTCCGGTTGATAGGTGAGATTTTGATCCGAGGGTCAGAATGGAATTCCGAGAGTTGCTGTAGCTTCGATATGTGATTTGTGATGTGTGTGCCAAATTTCAGGTCATTCGGATGTCGTTTGGTTGGGTTTTTGATCGAAAGAGCATTTCGGAAGTTTTTAAAGAACTTAGGCTTGAATCCGATGAGAATTGATGATTTTAGGGTTGTTTGATGTGTTTTGATGATTGGAACAAGTTTGGATAATGTTTTAAGTCATGTTGGTGCTTTTGGTTGAGGTCCCGGGGGCCTCGGGGTGATTTCGGATGGCTAACGGGATGAAATTTGGATTTGGAGACTTCAAATGTTGCTGCTTCTGGTATTTCCGCTTCTGCGGAATTTGGACCGCAGAAGCAAGGCCGCTTAAGCGATTGTTTGATCGCAGAAGCGAAAGTTATGTAGGGGCATTGTTTCTGTAGAAGCGGTTGTGAAGCCGCGTCTGCGAAGCCGTAGATGCGGAATGTTCTTCGCAGAAGCGGGCTTATGGATTTTGGGATTTTCCGCAGAAGCGGAAGAAGGCCGCATAAGCGGAAGTCGCACAAGCGACGTTGGGACCGCATAAGCGGATTCTGCTGGACAGAAGTATTTAATTCATCTTCGCGAAATTTTGAAAGGGTAACACATTTCACTTCGGACTTTGAGAGTTCTTGGGCAATTTTGAAGAGGGTTTCGAGGGCTTTAATCAGGTATGGACTCTTTGACTTAGAATTCGATTTTATGGTGTATAAACATGGATTTAGACTGAATAATCAAGGAATCAAAGGTCAAAAATGGCGGTTTAGGGCTTGAACTTAAGAGAGTTTAAAATAGGGATTTGAGGGGTCAAATGGACTTCGATTTTGGTAAATTTGATATGTATGGACTCGTGGCAAGACGAGGAATTAGGTGATGTGAATTTTATAATTTTTTGAGAAGCGGGCCCGGGGCTCGGATTTTGCTAGTTTCGAGATTTTTGCTATTTCTTGGCCGTTTTCGATTGGGTATTGTTCCCTTGGCATATTGTAATGTATTCGCTCTGATTCTGGTTAGATTCGACGCGCGTGGAGGCCGATTCGTGGGGCAAAGGCGTCGCGAGCTAGAGATTTCACCGGTTCGAGGTGAGTAATACTTGTAAATGATATCCTGAGGGTTTGAAACCCTGGATTTGCACATCATAGTGCTGTATTGTGGTGACTTGCACGCCAGGTATGAGCGTGGGGTAGAGCACCGTTGGGGATGGTGACTTGGTCCGTCCCGGTTGTTGATTTTACTGCGTAATTGAGTAAAACCTGCTTGATGCTATCGTGATTTGGGCTGATTGCCATGTTTTGGGCTTCGTGCCGATTATTTGAATCCTTTAGGGATTATTATTGCTGTTTTCATGACACTTAGCATGTTAAATGACTTCAGTCCTGAGTTAAACACAGTTTTGAAATGTGCAGTCATATTGCTGAAGTTTAAAGACTTAAATTGTATTTTTTGATGTTTTGAGTTAAAATCTATTACTTGACATTGCCCGAGTGGCTCATTTGCATTGATCTGGACTGAATATGGATCGGGCTGCACGCCGCAGCGATACTATGATGATATTGCACTTGGGCTGTAGGAGCCTCTCCGGAGTCTGAACCCCCACAGTGAGCGCGGGCACCCAAATGGATCGGGCTGCACGCCGCAGCGGTCATGTGCATTGCATTGCATTCATGCATTGATTCCTGTTTGTACTACGTGTCATGACATTTAGCACTCTCATATCATTGGCATCCATGCTACTTCTTGCACTGTTTACCAGATACCCTGGTGTTATTTGTTGATGGAGTGTTGTGCCCGAGGGGCTGACTTATGTGCGGACTTGCACTATCTGATTACGCATTCATTTGCTTGACTGTTGGAAAAGGATATTTTCAAAAGAGGTTTTTAAACTGAGCCAGATATTTTCTAAAGGATTTTTCACGGTTTTACTGTTTTCTCAAAGGGTTGTACTGTCCTATATAGCATGATGGAGTGCTCTTACGTGATTTCTTGCCTCTCAGTTATTATTTACTCTTATTACTCACTGAGTTGGAAGCACTCACTTTACTCCCTGCACCTCGCGTGCAGTTGCAGGTATCGTTCACCCGGTAGCGGGTTATTAGCGGATTGAAGGTATCGTTATTGTAGCTGAGCAAGGTGACCGCCAGCGTTCGCGGCACCGGATATTGTCTTTTGTTTTCCAGAAATTTTACTTGTATACATTTATTGGCCTGTAGTTGTGTTAAGGTTTCCTTAGATGCTCGTGACTTGTGACACCCCGGTCGGGTAGCAATTAACAGTTTCTAATGCCATTAAGTTGTATCTTCTATTCATTTATGTTTAATAATTGTTAGTGAAAGGATTTGGGTTAGTTGGCTGGCCTTGTCTTCACGAGAGGCGCCATCACGACCGGGTATGGGAATTGGGTCGTGACAGGGATCGTGATGGCGCCTACTCGTAGAAGCTAGGCAAGCCACACATCTAGAATCCATAAATGGTTTTGTTTAAAATCCATTTCTACCAATTTAATTAACAGGAAATAAATAATTAAACAACAGCGGAATTTGTAATTTAGCGGAAGACTTAAACGATATAAACCAAATAATAAGGAAAAATCCACATGTGCCTCTACCCAGAATTGGTGTCACAACATTCACGGACTACTAAGATTTACTACATACAACCGTTTGAAAGAAAGTAACACTGTCTGTCTCGAATAAAAGAGATAACAGATCATAAACAAAAATAGAGGAGACGCCGGGCCTGCGGACGCCTGCAAGGCTACCTTGGTGTCTCAGTGAACTGAAGGCTGGCTCCTGAGCTACTACGGCTGTCCGGGACCTGGATCTGTGCAAAAGAGCACAGAGTGTAGTATCAGCACAACCGACCCCATGTGCTGGTAAGTGCCTAGCCTAACCTCAGCGAGGTAGTGACGAGGCTAGGACCAGATTATAAAATAAACCTGTGCAGTTATATAAAATACAGCGGAAAATAAAGCAGGTATAAGCAAGTAAGGATGGGAGGGGGAACATGCTTCGGGGGATAACAGGTAAAAAACAGAATATCAAGAGAATAATAAAGAACATCAATAATTTAACTCTAACACGGATAAGGGAAATAAAAGCAGGTTTCACTGTCAGTACATATCTCGTTGCAGGCGTGCAACCCGCTCCCATTTCATTACATCTCGTGGTAGGCGTACCACCCGCTCCCATTTCATTATATCTCGTGGTAGGCGTACCACCCGCTCCCATTTCATTATATCTCGTGGTAGGCGTACCACCCGCTCCCATTTCATTATATTGTTGCGGGGTGCGCCCAATCCATATATAATGTTGTTGCGGCGTGCAACCCGATCCATATATAATATTGTTGCGGCGTGCAACTCGATCCATATATAATGTTGTTGCGACGTGCAACCCGATCCATATATATAATGTTGTTGCGGCGTGCAACCCGATCCATATATAGAATATTGTTGCGGCGTGCAACCCGATCCATATATAATAGTTACAATTATAACAAGAGTCCCGACAAGGGATCAAAAGGTCTACACTATCCTGACAAGGGAAAAAGAAACAGCTATAACCAAACTTGTTACAGCACTTATCTACCTCAGCCATACCCAAACTTGTTACAACACCTAACTACTTCAGCTATACCCTAACTTGTTACTACACCTAACTACCTCAGCTATACCCAAACTTGTTACAACACCTAACTGCCTCAGCTATACCCAAACTTGTTACAACACCTAACTACCTCAGCTATAACCATAATCCTTACCTAACACAAAGAATCATCAACCTAAGTATCCGTAATATCAATTAAGAACACAATACAAGGGAACCACAACTCAACAATAGCCCGGCAAGGGGGCAACATAATGATCTCTCCTCTTTCTCACTTTTACTTCACAATCCACTTCATCACTCGAGCCACTGCTCTAGAGGTTCAATTATCACTTATACTTTCACAATTCATTATACAACTGGAGCCAACGCTCCTCAACTTTAAAAGGTCACAATTCTTTTCACAACTTTACACAACAAATAGAAATTTGCACCAAGGCATGAATAATACAACGAAATCATGGAAATCACAATATAAGACTCACGATCATGCTCGACACCGACGTATAGATACTCGTCACCATGCCTATACATCGTACTCAACAAGAAACAAATAGCAAATAGGACGCAACTCCTAATCCCTCAAGCTAAGGTTAGACCAAACACTTATCTCGATGCTTTGAACTCAACTCAAGCCTCAACTATAGCTTTACCCAGATTCCACCTCCAATCCGCTTGAATCTAATCACAAGTCACTTAATTACTTTAATAAACACTAAATGAATCAATTTGAATGCATAAAAATGAATTTCCCAAAGTTTTTCCCAAAAATTCCAAAATCGCCCCCGGGCTCACGTGGTCAAAACCCGAGGTTCGAACCAAAACCCGGTTACCCATTCCCCCACGAACCCAAATATATAAATTGTTTGAAATCGGATCTCAAATTGAGGTCCAAATCCCCAATTTTAGAAAAACCTAGGTTCTACCCAAAACCCCCAATTTCACCCATAAAAATCATTGATTTTAAGTTGAAAACATGTTAAATGATGTTAATGATTGAAAAAATTGAGTAAAAATCGACTTACAAATGAGTTGGAAGAAGTTTTGTTCTTGGAAAATCGCCTAACTGTGTTTGGGTTTTGAAAGAATGGTGAAAATGGTTCAAAATTCGACTAAGTATGAAAAATGCAGGTTGCAGATATAAGAATTGCGAACAAAGTTTGGGAATTGCGAACTGGTAATTGCGAAAAAAAGTTTGGGAATTGCGAACTGGGAATTGCGAAAAAAGTTTGGGAAATGCAAACAAGCCTGAGAATTGCGAGAAAAGTTTGGGAAATGCGAAGCCTGGTAATTGCGAACAAAGCTTGGGAAATGCGAACAATCCTGGGTATTGCGAGAAAAGTTTGGGAAATGCGAAGCCTGGTAATTGCGAACAAAACTTGGGAAATGCGAACAATCCAGGGAATTGCGAGAAAAGTTTGGGAAATGCGAAGTCTGCAGGCCTGCAATTCCTTAGGTCCAAAATTTCACCGCGTGGCCTATCCAAAACTCACCCGAGCCCTCGGGGCTCCAAACCAAGCATACACACAACCTCAAAAACAAACATCCTACGGACTTATCCGTGCGATCAAATCACCAAAACAACATCATATACATCGAATTAAGCCTCAAAATCCATGATTTCTTCCAAATTTCATAAAACATCAAATTTTCCATTTTAAGTCCAAAACATGTCAAATGACGTCCGGTTTCAACCAAACTTTATAGAAAGTGCTTAAACCATATATAAGACCTGTACCGGGTGCTGGAACCAAAATACGGGCCCCGATACCATAGTCTTCTAATCAATTTTTATTTCCAATTTCCTTAATTAATTCCAGAAAATAATTTCACACAAAAATTCATTTCTCGGGCTTGGGACCTCGGAATTCGATTTCGGGCATACGCCCAAGTCCCATATTTTCCTACGGACCCTCTGGGACCGTCATCACGGGTCCGGGTCCGTTTACCCAAAATGTTGACCGAAGTCAAATTTATTCATTTTAATATTAAAACTTAGCATTTTTCACAGAATTTCATATTTAAGCTTTCCGACTACGCGCCCGGACTGTGCACGAAAATCGAGGCAACTCTAAGTGAGGTTTTCAAGGCCTCAAAAGTACAGAATGGGTAAGAAAACAGGTGATGACCCTTTGGGTCGTCACAAGAAGTATAATGGGGGGATATAGAGTCCTATCTCACTGTTGTTTATGGTTTCAATGGGATAGAGCAAAGAAGATCATTATGGGAGAATCTGCAACAAGTATCACAAGTCCATGGTTAGTTGCAGGGATTTTAATGCAGTTTTATATCCTAATGACAGACTATCTTGTAATCCTGTTAGCTATTCAGAGATTCAAGAGTTTGGCTACTGTCTTCAGCAAGCAGGACTAACAGAATAGCCTTGGAAAGGAGAGTATTATACTTGGACAAATAAACAACCTGGAGCTGATAGGGTATGCAACAGGTTAGACAGAGTCTTAGGCAACTATGAATGGATGATGACTTGGAACCATGTGGAGACAATATATGATCTACCTTAAATTTCTGATCATAATCCTATGGTGTTAACATTAGCAGCTTCTTCTTGGAAAGGAAGGGTTCCTTTTAGGTTCTTCAATGTATGGTCTGCTCATGAAGATTTCCCTCTGATTGTGGCATCTATCTGGAACTCTTCAAATACTTTTGGCTCTCTGAAAACAGTATGGACTAAGCTAAAAGCATTGAAAGCTCCTCTAAAGGTTTTGAATGCTAAGGATTTCAAGGGCATTACTCAGAGGATTGAAAAGGCTAGACTGGAACAGAAAGATATACAAGAACAACTTGCAAATATCTATTCTGATGGCTTACTATATAAGGAGAAAGAGACACTACTCAACCTTGAAAAGTGGTCTTTAATTGAAGAGAGTGTGTTGAAGCAGAAAGCAAGAGCAAAATGGATTCGACTGGGTGATTCCAACACCAAGTACTTCACTGCAGTTATGAAAGAAATGTCACAAAGAAAGCAGATTACTGAAATTACAAATGGTTTAGGAGATAGGGTGACCTTTCTTTCATAACTGCAGTGAAATACTGAAATTAAAAGGGAGATTCTGGGATTCTACAAGGCACTCATGGGCTTAGCAGCTACATCACTTTCTACCATAAATAGATTATATATGGCTAATGGTCCTATTCTATCTCAGTAGCAAAAAATGGAATTATGTGTAGAAGTAACTGATCAAAAAATTCTGGAGAGTCTTAAAGCCATTAGAGATGATAAAGCTCTAGGGATTGATGGTTATAATGTTGTTTTTTTCAAGAAGGCCTGGAACATCATCAGTAACCAAGTCAAAGAAGCTATTAAAGAGTTCTTTTTAACTTCCAAGATGTATAAACCAGTGAATTGTTCCACCATTACTCTAGTACCTAAAGTTACTAAGCCCACCACAGTCAAGGAATACAAACCAATTGCCTGTTGTACAGTGCTGTATAAAATAATACCCAAAATCTAAGCTGCCAGACTACAAAAGGTCATGCCAAGTATAATATGTGAAGCCCAAGCTGGTTTTGTTCCTAGCAGAAAGATAGCTGATAATGTAATACTGGCTCATGAGCTAGTCAAGTCCTACACCACAGCTCATTTATCTTCTAGATGCATGGTAAATATTGATATTCAGAAAGCATATGACTAAGTGGAATGGATTTTGCAACAACAGGTGATGGAGGAGATTGACTTCCCTGCCAGATTCATTAAATGGATTATGGAATGTATTAAAACAGTTAGCTATACTGTTCTTGTAAATGGAGAATCTACTGAACCTTTTGAAGTTGCTAAGGGACTCAGACAAGGAGATCATATTTCTCCTTTCTTGTTTGCAATTGTAATGGAATATTTGAGTAGATCACTTGCTGAGCTGGAAAAAGAGAATAAATTCCAATACCATCCCAGATGCAAAAAGCTTGGCATAACTCATATGAGTTTTGCTGATGACCTCCTTCTATTTTCAAGAGGACCTACCTTCCATAGTTACTATGTATCAGTATTTCTCTCAATTCTCTGAGGCCTCAGGACTACAAGATAACCTAGGTAAAAGCTCAGTTTACTTTGGAGGAGTGAAGCAGGAAGTGACGAAACAGATTCTAGATCATCTTGGATTTGTACAATGAGAACTACCATTCAAATACTTAGGCATTCCTTTGTCTACTAAGAAAATTGCATTAATCCAATGGCAACCTTTAATTGATAGAATCACAGCCAAGATCTCCTCATGGACTGCTAGGAAGCTATCCTATGCTGGTCGAGTGCAGCTAGTTCAATCTGTTATGTTTGGCACTCAAGCCTACTAGGCTCAGTTGTTTATCCTACTAGTCAAAGTGCTGAAGATGATTGAGGCTATATGCAGAAGCTTTATATGGTCTGGCAGCAACAATATCACTAAGAAGGCATATGTGTCTTGGGAGAGAATGTGCACTCCTAAATTTGCTGGTGGCTTGAATCTCATCAACCAACCTACTCCTGTGGAACAAGGCAGCAATTGCTAAATTGTGCTGGGATTTAGCTCATAAAGAAGACAAACTATGGATTAGATGGATTAATGCCTACTATGTTAAACAGAAACAATGGTAGAACATGCCAATTCCAAAGCATGCTAGTTGGATGGTCAGAAGGATAATTGCTTCAAGAGATATCTTACAACAAGCTCAAAGTTCAAATGATCACATTGGCACCATCAGACAACTATACTTACAACTACTAGGAGACTTACCAAGAGTGAGTTGGAAGAATCTGCTATTCCAGAACTCTGCTCGACCAAAGGCTGTTTTCAACTTATGGCTATTGCTACAAGGAAGATTACCTACCAAGGATAGGTTAATTAGTTAGCTGGGGATTGAACATTAATCAACAATGTGTTCTATGCCAAGGACATATGGAAACAAGAGACCACTTGTTTTTGTTATGCTCATATGCAACAATGTTGTGGAAACAAGTAATGAGGTGGTTTCAAGAAGATCACTTGACCAACCACAACTGGGATCAACATCTTCAATGGATCATCAACAAAGCCAAAGGGAAGTCAAGTATGGCCAGCATTTTCAGAATGGTGTTTACAGAAGCTTCGTATGCATTATGGATGGAAAGGAATACACATATCTTTGAACAAAGATATCGTAGTAGTGAAGTATTAGCACGAGAAATAGCTTATATATGTATTGTTAGAGTAGTTCCTAGAGCTAGAAAATAAATACAACAGTTTTTGATAGTAGAGTAACTTAGTCTAGATATTGTGTAATCCAGTAGAATAGTTGAAGATGAGATAGTCAGCTGAGTGTTATGCTGGACTATGGATTTGTAAAGACTCATCTTTGGTGACTAATACAAAAGAAGTTAATTATCAAAAAAAAAAAAAAAAACAAGTATTATACTCATAATCTACAGAAAGTATTATTATAGTCGTAAACTTAAGAATTCAAAACAAAATTATTCAAGAATATTTGAAAAATTCATAGGCATGTTTAACTCCTCAAATACTAATAAAGTTAATAAATAGTAAAATAACTAATATAAAATGTGACATATGAACTATTATTCTATTTGACATAAAGTAACATTAGATCTCCTACAATTTGATCAGCAAGAGGAAACAATTACACATTGTTGGTTTTGCAAAATTTATTTGTGTTTGTCCTAAATTGTATGAAATAAGTAGTTTTGTATTGGGAATTTACCAGCTATGTCCATTTATAAGTAGCTCATTACAAAAATTGATCAATTCATAAAATATTACTAATATTAATCAATTAGCTATTTGTAGCAAAATATCAAATTTTTGCTTTTTTTTTGAGTCGGTATTATTAGAATAGATTGGGTACATCTTAAGGAGCTTCAATCTCAGTATTGGGATTATTGGGTGAAGTTTTGAGGTGGTTTGAATTGAAAATTCGAAGTAAAAACTGAACATGAAAAAAATTATATGTGTATCACACTGTGTATCACGTATGTATTATATTTGTATCAATTGTGTATCACATGTATATCCATATATATCTGTGTGTGAGATACATGCATGATACATGTTTGATACATGTGTCGCAGAAGAATTTTTTGAACTCGATTTAATTACGAATATTGATACAAAACCAATCCAAATCACCTCCAATCTTCCTCAAATTTTGTATATTGACTTATCTATATGTTTTCAATGAATTTCAGCTATACCCATTGAATAAAATTCTTTTTTTGCTTAGATTTTTGAAATATTGTATTTTTTTTTTGTATTTTATCACCTTATTTGCTACCTTAACCATGCTTTCCGTCTTGCATGTAATGTTGCTAATCACGCTTAAAAATATGGAAGGTGATTTTTGCATGTGATTCTTTGAGAGAAAGAACCTTATTTATTTGATTTTTCAAATTTTATATGTCCTTGGCTAGTTTTTGCAAGTCTATAACTAATGATTAGAGGTTGATAAATTGAGACTTATTTGGGACATTTGTGTAAGATTCCTTAAGTATTCTACTCTTACCGTCACTTTCTAATGACTTAACAACGAAATTGCTCTACTAAGCAAGTCGTACTGGTTGTCAAGATTTGCCCAATACAAAACTTGTACAAATGTACAATCTCGGGAAGTCAATAAATAACTTTCGCACGGCAAGTTTTATTTGGAAAAAATATCCAATTTATATCTACTTGAATATAATGAAGTTGGTTAGAAGTCAATTTTGATGCTGTAAAAGGAAAACTAACTTTTCTAGCTATAACCCAGCCGAGCTTTGGTGTAACTTCTACAGTGGTTCGACAATACAACAATTTTTCCCCCAAAAGTTTCTTGTAAATTCAAAATCAAGAATAAAAAGCATTACTAGAAATGCATGGCAAATAATAATTTAGAGACAGTAAACTAAGCAAGTTAAAACCAATATTTTAAAAGGCGTGGACGAGAGACGAGGCGTTTTACCTAACAAGTGATGAGGCGAAAGTCTTGAGGCGCGAGGTGTAAGCCCCATGAATATTTGAGTTTTTATATTTTGTAAATTAATGAAATTATTATAAAAATACATTAGAATATATATATATATATATATATATGTGTATATATATATATATATATATGTATATGTGTGTGTACAGTGGCGGATCAGGATTTTGAACAAGCGGGTTCAGTCAAAGGCGATAACAACAAGTAGTATAGATGGTGTCGAGTATGACAAGCAGGATTTGGTAGTTTTTTTTTTTTTTGGGGGAGGGGGGGTTCTTTTTGTTCCTAAAGTTATCNAGAAAACAGAAAATTAAAAATGCAAAAAAAAAAAAGTAAAAATAAATTTTGAGGGGGTTTGCGCGCGGGGTAGGGGTAGGGTGGGTGGGTGGTGCAAAAAAATTAAAAAAAATTGAGGGTATTAGCGCCCGGGGAGGGGATAGGGTAGGTGAGTGGTGCAGAAAAATAAAAAAAAATTAAAAATTTAAAATACAAGAAAAAAAAAGTAAAAAAAAAGGGTTTGCGCGGGGGTGGGGGATAGGGGCTAAGGTGGATGGGTGGTGTAGAAAAACAAAAAAATACAAAATTAAAATACAAAAAAAAAAAGTAATAAAAAAAAATTAGGGGGTTTTTGCGGGGGTGGGTGTGCAAAAAAAAAAAAAAAAAAAGTAAAATTGGGACAACTAAGTAAATTTCTACATAACTTGTGTTGAGATCCCTTTGTTTTCGGTGAGTTTCACGAGTTGTATTTGAGCTGCTTAGTGGACCAGAATGGGCTATAAAAAATAGAGATTTTTTCTTTCCTATACCATATATGAAACCTTATTACCAAAAATGTGCATAGTTTCTAATTTACCCGCCCTGTCCATATTTTTTCTACAGTTATTATACCAATCATTAAATACTAATTAATAGTAGCTGAATCTTCCTAATTTGTCGAGCTAAAATTGAGGAACAGAATATTCTAAAAAGATTTGGCGTAAATCAGATCAAATCATATTCTTCCAGATATTCCTATCTAGGCGCGCTACAATTATGGAAGTAAATATTCTTCCAGATATTTTCCACCATTGATAGCCATTAAGAAGCTTGAAATCTTTGAATTCAAATTTGAGTTTTCAAAATTCATTATTTGTTTGGATTAGGTTTTGTTGAAAATAATCGGGAATATGGTTTGGAGTTTATATCTCAATTTTGAGGGGTTTTGGTGAAGATTAGACTTGGTTTTGACTGAAACTAAGATTGAAACTCGAAGAAGAAGAAGAAGAAGAAGAAGAAGAAGAAGAAGAAGAAGAAGAAGAAGAAGAAGAAGAAGACGACATATTGCAGAAATTGTAGATAAATTGTATTCTGATTGTAGATGCTTTATTTTCTGTTTTCACAAATAAAAAACGGCTAAAACTTCTACAAATCTTTTGAAAAAACGCAATTATGTCAAAAATCACAATTATGCTACAATTGAATGGGAATTGGGATATAAAAATTCAATGTACCCAGTTTGTAGATATTTTGTAGATAAATTATAGATTATTTGTATTCTAATTGTAGATGCTTTGTTTTTTGTTTTCACAAATCAAAAACGACTAAAACTTCTACAAATCTTCTAAAAAAAACGCAATTATGTCAAAAATCCCAAGTAAACTACAATCGAATGGGAATTGGGATATTAAAATTCAATATACCCAGTTTGTAGATATTTTGTAGATGAATTGTAGATTATTTGTATTCTGATTGTAGATGCATTGTTTTCTGTTTTCACAAATCCAAAACGACTAAAACTTCTACAAAATCTTCTGAAAAAACGCAATTATTGTGATAAAAATAAGAAATATTGCAATAGATTATAACATTTGATATTGTTTGAGAATTGGGACTATGAAATTGATGGCATATGTCGTGTATGCACGTGTCCTGTTGGAAATGAAACTAATTCACTATTTTTACCATTTGAAATTTGGTTTCGTTGAGAGAATTCGGTTAATAAGTCTAAAATCACTTTTTTTTTTCTTAATTATTACGTCGAGAATTGGTAAATGGTACTTCATAATATTATTATTCTTCATTGTACAAGTTGATAGTACTGTTATAGAAATATCCATTTTATAAGAATGTACAAGTTGCATGAGCTTCTGAGTCTCTCTCAAAAGCAAAGAACTGAACACTAGAGTTGCTCACCTAAAAACACCAAATCCTAACACCATCACGTGATCTCATCATAAAATCTTTCTGATAAATAGCTCCAGGTTACCATTAATTAAAGCAGAGGAGCTATCAGTTGGGTAGCCATGGGTATGATCTTAGGGAGATATGGTACCTTGAATTAAGGAGGGATATACGCTGCATTAATTGTACCCTTAAAGTACACTATGGTATAGAATTGGTAATTTGGTATACTAAGTGTAATTAAGTCAAACCATAAACATTGAGGGTAATAAGGTTTCCTATATGGCATAGGAATGTAAAAATTCCAAAGTTCTATAGGGGGACGGGCACAAGCTGGGATCTTACTCAAGACCTCATGTAATGTTTGAACCCTCGTGACAATCCCAGCAAGGGGATGACTTGAAACAAGTGGGTTCAAATAATTAATTTATACGAGGTTTTCGCTATTTTTAATTATAATTACCAATATATACCGTATAATTTTTTGACGAAGCGGGTTCAACTGAACCTGCTTAATAGCACGTGGGTGTCACGACCCGGATTTTCCACCCTCGGGAGTCGTGATGGCGCCTACTAATGAGAGCTAGGCAAGTCAAATTTAATTACTTATCATTAACAACATAATCCTTTTTAATAATTTATCAGCATTAAAATAAAAGCAACCGATTTAACTAAATAAGCGGAAGTCTTAAATTAACGAAAAACTGAATAGAAATGCAGAAGAATTCAACATAAGCCTCTACCAAAGACTGGTGTCACACCACTCACGAATATCATAGAATACTAAATACAAAGTCTGAAAGAAATATATCTGTTTGTCTCGAATACAATGAGATAACAGTCTAAAGTAAAAGATAGGGGAGACGCCGGGCCTGCGGACGCTTGCAAGGCTACCTCGGTGTCTCGCTGGCCTGAAGGCCTGCTCCCACGCTACTGCTGTTGCTGTCCAAATCCCGGATCTGCGCAAAATAGCACAGAGTGTAGTATCAGCACAACCGACCCCATGTGCTGGTAAGTGCCTAGCCTAACCTCGGCGAAGTAGTGACGAGGCTAGGACCGGACTACCAATTAAACCTGTGCTGTTATATAATATACAGCGGAAAGTAAAGCAGGAACAAACAAGTAAAGATGGGAGGGGGAAACATGCTGCGGGGGGTATACCAGTATTAACAGTAAATCCAGAGTAACAGTCTAAGGGCAGCTTAGAATTTATAGCGAACAGAGAAACTAATATCCAAAATAAACACACTTGTATCAATAATTGTTGCGGCGCGCAACCCGATCCCAATATAAAACAACACTGTTGCAGCGTGCAACCCAATCCATATCATTTAGCATTGTTGCGGCGTGCAACCCGATCCATATCATTTAGTATTGTTGCGGCGTGCAACCCGATCCACAAATATCATTATTGCGGCGTGCAACCCGATCCACAAATATTATACAATCCACGGCATCACCCTTCGTGCTTTATCACTCTTCCTCACCCAAACAACAATCACAAATAAGGGGCAAGAAAGTAACAAATAATGATAGAAATCCCGGCAAGGGAATGCAATTAAACAATTAAATCCCCGCAAGGGAACAATATCAATAAATTTCTATGTCCTGGCAAAGGAGAAAATTAACAAACAACAAAACGTCCCGGCAAAGGAATAAACCAATAACTCTTTCTCTTTCTTTCAGTTTCATTTCATAGTTCACATTATCACTTGAGCCAACGCTCCAAGGGTTTAAATATCTCATATACCTTCACAATTTGTATTTCAACTCGAGCCAACGCTCCACGAAGTTCAAAGATCACAATTTCCTTTCACATACTCTTTACAACATATAGAAATCATCAATTAAGTATGGAAGCTATAACAGAATCAGGATATTCGCAATATAAGGACTCACGGTCATGCTAGACACCAATGTATAGATACTCGTCACCATGCCTATACATCGTACTCGACAATTAGCAAGTAGCAATTAAGACTCAACTCCTATTCCCTCAAGCTAAGGTTAGACCAAACACTTACCTCAACTTCCACGGCCAAAACAATCCACAACAACAGCTTTCCCTCTCGAATTCGGCTCCAACTCAATCAAATCTATACAATAATGACTTCATAGTATCAATATATGCTAAACAAATCAAACCCAATACCTAATTATAGATTTCCAAGCTTTCTTCCCAAAATCCCAAAAATCGACCCCGGGGCCGCTTGGTCAAAACACGAGGTTCGGACCTAATTCATATCCCCCATTCACCCACGAGCCCGAATATATAATTTATTTTTAAATTCGACCCCAAAACGAGGTCTAAATCAAGAAAAA
>NC_031989.1:3195599-3199767 GCF_001879085.1 Nicotiana attenuata
TATATATATATATATATATATATATATATATATATATATATATATATATATATATATATATATATATATATATATATATATATACTTGCAAAGGTGAACAATGTAAAGATGTATTACACCTATATCACTACTAGAAATCCGGAAAAAGCGACCAAAGTTGGTCGCTTACAGATCTAAAAGCGACCAAAAAGCGTCCAAACTGGCTTGGTCGCTATTTTGTTGGTCCCTTTACCATAGAGACCAAATATTCCGGGTAAACAATATATCGACCAACTTTGGTCGCTTTAATATTTTAATAATATAAATTTAGCGATCAAAGTTGGTCTCTATATTTAAATTATGTTATTTATTTATTTATTATTAATCAAAATATAGCGACCAACTTTGGTCTGTAAACCAAATATTATATTTTAAAATCTGGAAAGTTGGTCATTTTTTTTTAATTTTTTAAATTTTTTTTAAACATAAGCGACCAAAATTGGTCGCTAATTTCAAGAATTTCATTATTTTTTAAATGTAAGCGACCAAAATTGGTCCCTATTTTCCAGAATTTTTTTTAATAGAATAGCGATCAAAGTTGGTCGCTTATTAGGAAATCTGGGTTAATTAGCGACCAACCTTGGTCGCTATTGCCCAAAAAATATTTTTTTTTTTAAATAGAAAAGCGACCAACTTTGGTCGCTTTTCTGGGTATAATTTTGGCAGAAACTGCCTGTTTTGGCAGCTACACCACCTGCCAGCATACCAAATTCCCTATTACAAGCAACAACAACAACAATACCAACAACAACAACACAACAACAACAACAACAACAACAACAACAACACAACAACAACATTAACAATAATATTAAAACCAACAAAGTATAAAGTTCAATAGAATTAACACATTAAGCTAACAAAACTAAGTTAACGCTTATTACAAGCTCATTCGACAACTGGTTCTATTGTCTAGTTCAAAGTATATAAAGTACTCAAGGAGTGTTCTTTCAGCATCCTCGTCCGAAAGTTGGATTGTCTCGCCCGACTCATTAGGTGGCTGACTGCGTATGAATTCCTCCATGTCAGCTGTGAAGCGACCCTATAAGAAAAATTACATTGAATTAGTATTTCAAAATTTATATAAAAGAAAATCAAAATACTTAATGAAAAGTAAAAAACTTACATGTACAGTCGAGGCTCGGCCCTCGACCAACCTTTCTGGATCAGTCTCTTTCTTCTTCTTTACAATACGAGTCTTATTGAATAGCGCATCTTGCTTCATTGGCATCATAAAGTTATCTGGTGGCTTTGGTGATTATCCTCGTAGTACTATCACTTGGGATGAACTTGGATACAGAGAATAACTTGGATACAGTACCTGACAGGGTGTGTCTTTGATCAATTGTTGTTCTCATTAGCGACAATGATGATGAGAAGGCAATGACATGTGTTTCAAACTGTGATGGTGTAGGTAGGAATTTAACATTTCCTAAGCAGATAAAAGAAGAGGTTATAGAGGAATTCTCTACTTCATTTTCCAAGAGGAAAAGAAGTTTAATTGAGAGTGACAAGGTTGATGGTAATGGAAAGTTGTCCGTTGCTCATGGCAGTTCACATAAAACGGGGATCATAAGACTCTGTAATGACAAAGACGAAAGGAAGTTTTATTCTCAACTTTCTTCCAAGTTTGATCCGTACAAGCTTAATGGGATTGGTGATATTTCTTCGGATTCAGACAATGATTTGAGTGACAAAAGTATGGAAATGCTAATCAAAAGAATTAAGGTAAAAGTCCAATTCATATCCTAAAGGTTTAATTCATATCCTAAAGGCTCAATTCATATTCTAAAAGTTCAGTTCATACACAAAAATTTCAATTCATATCCTAAAGGCTCAATTCATATCCTAAAAGTTCAATTCATACACAAAAATTTCAATTCATATCCTAAAGGCTCATTTCATATCCTAAAAGTTCAATTCATACACAAAAATTTCAATTCATATCCTAAAGGTTCAATTCATATCCTTAAGGTTCAACTCATATCCTAAAAAGTTCAATTCATATCCTAAAATTTCAATTAATAAACTAAAATTCCAATACATAAACTAAAAGTACAATTCATATCCTAAAAGTCCAATTCATATCCTAAAGGCTCAATTCATATCCTAAAAGTTCAATTCATATCCACAAAAGTTCAATTCATATCCTAAAATTTCAATTTATAAACTAAAAATCCAATACATAAACTAAAAGTCCAATTCATATCCTAAAGGTTCAATTCATATCCTAAAGGCTCAATTCATATCCTAAAAGTTCAATTCATATCCTAAAGGTTCAATTCATACCCTAAACCCTAGATTCCAACTAAACTATCAAGACAATACAAGGTAAAATTCAAATCTAACTAAACTAAATTCAACACTAATTAAACTAATTAGTTAATAAAATTAATTAACAAAGCTAACTAAAACAAGACCTAAACCCTAATCCTCAACAAAATACAATGTTCAAAGAATTTAAACACTAATTCATATCCTTAAACTACAATATTGAAATAATTGAAACAAAAACTAGAAATAACAAAGATTCAAGGTTATAATTCAAACCTAGGTTTTTTTTAGGTGGAGAAGGAGAGAAAGGGGCAGCGGCAGCGGTGGCAGCGGCGGATCCGGCGGTGGCTCAGGCGGTCACAGTGGTGGCGCGGGGTGGGCGGATTGATTTGTGTGAGGGAAATAGAGAAGGGGAGGGGAATATATTGAGAGAGAGTTGGGGAAATTTTATTTTAGAAAATAAGAGAATGGGAGGGGGAAACCCGTTTTTGAGTCTGGATTTACAAAAAGCGACCAACGTTGGTCGCTATTTCTAAAAAAAAATTAAATAATTTTTTTTCTATTTTGGTTTTTAAATATTNCCATGAATATTTGAGTTTTTATATTTTGTAAATTAATGAAATTATTATAAAAATACATTAGAATATATATATATATATATATATATGTGTATATATATATATATATATATATGTATATGTGTGTGTACAGTGGCGGATCAGGATTTTGAACAAGCGGGTTCAGTCAAAGGCGATAACAACAAGTAGTATAGATGGTGTCGAGTATGACAAGCAGGATTTGGTAGTTTTTTTTTTTTTTGGGGGAGGGGGGGTTCTTTTTGTTCCTAAAGTTATCTCAAAATTAAATCATTTTAAAGTCGGTGGTCAACCGTTTTAAAAAAGTTAGGCATATATGAACAACATATAAAAGCCTATTCATTTCTATTTTTAAAGTTTTATTAATTTAACTTAACACATTACACATTTAAAAAGTTTTCAAACTTTAACAAAAAAATTAATTTATCCACTTTATAAACTTATTAGCTCTAATATATCTAACAAAATATAGAACTTTTTGTATTTTATAAATAAGAAGTAGTTATTTGCAAGCATACGACATAAAAAGGATATACAAATTACAAATAAATAAAGAAAGTGAGCTAAACACTAAACCAAAAAAACATCAATATAAAATAGATAAATAATTTCAACATAAAACAAAATTAAATTTAACTAACAAGTAATTTCAACAAATATACTCGCATGTTTGAATGATTTATAACAAACTTATGATCAAAATTAACTTTGTTGAAAGAGAGTAAACTAATAAATTTAGAAGACAAGTTGTGACTGATTTGACAGGCAATGCCCAATTTAACTTGGGAAGTTGGTTGCGCACTGTTCCAATGTGAACAATATGAAAAAGTTCTAGAGACTTTTCTCTTCCTATATTATATATGGAATCTTATTACAAAAAATGTGCATAATTTTATATTTACCCGTTATGTTCACAGTTATTCTACAAAATATATATCATTCATTAAATATCAATTATTAGGAGCTGATCCTTCCTAATTAGGCGCGATACAAATCTGGAACTAAATATTCTTCCAGATATTCCTATTTAGGCGCGCTACAATTATGGAAGTAAATATTCTTCCAGATATTTTCCACCATTGACAGTCATTAAAAAGCTTGAAAGCTTTGTATTCAAATTTGGATTTTCAAAAATTATTTGTTTGGATTGGGTGTTGTTGAAAATAATCGAGAATATGGTTTGGAGTTTATATCTCAATTTTGAGGGGTTTTGGTGAAGATTAGACTTGGTTTTGACTGAATTTCAGATTGAAACTCGA
>NC_031989.1:3201416-3205891 GCF_001879085.1 Nicotiana attenuata
AAAATAACAAGATCAAACATTTTAAATGGGAGGGGAACATGCTTCGGGGATAGCAGATAATACTGAATTTCAAGAAAATAACAAAGAACATCAATAATTTAACTCTAACACGGATAAAGGAAATAAAAGCAGATTTCACTATCAGCACATATCTCGTTGCAGGCGTGCAACCCGATCCTATTTTTTAATAATTAAATCTCATGGTAGGCGTACCACCCGCTCCCATTTCATTAAATCTCGTAGTAGGCGTACCGCCAGATCCCATTTTATTAAGTCAACAGTTCTTCCAAATGAAATTTACTCCAACAAACGCAACAATTAATACGAATTCATCAGACAACAAGTACACAATAATTATGACTCACTGAGGAAAACAAGTAATGACAAGTAGCAATTAATTAACTTTAAGGAGCAAATAGGCAATTTAATATTTAGTATGCTAAATGTCAAGAAGCAATTAAGTCACATAAACATGTAGCAATTATAGCATAAATTCAAGGCATAATGTTGCGCAAGGATACCTCGAGCCAATAATAACAAGTAACACAATAAAGGAAAATGCCAACACAAAGAATCACAGTAATAGTGGGATAAGACAATTAATGCACTTGAACCGATAACAACAAGAAAATCGGTAAATAGCAATAAAGGGCAACACAACTCAATTATCAGCAAAAAAATCAGGAAAATCAAAGACAAGTGCACGGCATCACCCTTCGTGCTTTTACTCTCGCCCTCACCAAGCAATAATATAATGAAAACGTGCACGACATCACCCTTCGTGATTTTATTCTCTTTCCTCACCAAAGCAATTAGAATAATCAAATGTGCACGGCATCACCCTTCGTGCTTTTACTCTCTTTCCTCGCATATAATCAATAGAATTGGCACGGAATGGTACATCGTGCGGCACGGCATCACCCTTCGTGCTTTACACTTTTTCCTCACAATAGCAAATAATGCACGGCATCACCCTTCGTGCTTTACACTCTTCCTCACCCAAACAAAAATCACAAACAATGGGCAAGGGAATAAACAAAATAATAATAGAAATCCCGGCAAGGGAACACAATTAAACAATTAAATCCCGGCAAGGGTACAACATCAATAATCTCAACGTCCCGTCAAGGGAAAATAATCAATAAGCAACAATATCCCGGCAAGGGAACAATTTAAATACTCTTTCTCTTTCTTTCACTTTTATTTCATATCTCACTTTACCACTTGAGCCAATGCTCCAAAGGGTTTAATCATTTCATATACTTTCACATTTGTAATATAACTGGAGCCAATGCTCCTCGATGCTCATAGGTCACAAGCTTTTCACAACAAATAGGAATCATCACCAAGGTAAGAGGAATACAACAAAATCAAGATATTCACAATTTAAAGACTCACGGTCATGCTAGGCACCAACGTATAGATACTCGTCACCATGCCTATACGTCGTACTCGACAAGAAGCAATTAGCAAATAAGACTCAACTCCTAGTCCCTCAAGCTAGGGTTAGACCAAACACTTACCTCAACTTCCACGGCCAAAACAATCCACAACAACAGCTTTCCCTCTCGAATTCGGCTCCAACTCAATCAAATCTATACAATAATGACTTCATAGTATCAATATATGCTAAACAAATCAAACCCAATACCTAATTATAGATTTCCAAGCTTTCTTCCCAAAATCCCAAAAATCGACCCCGGGGCCGCTTGGTCAAAACACGAGGTTCGGACCTAATTCATATCCCCCATTCACCCACGAGCCCGAATATATAATTTATTTTTAAATTCGACCCCAAAACGAGGTCTAAATCAAGAAAAAATCAAAAAGCCCTAACCCTACCCATTTCTCTAATTTCTACCCTTAATTACATGTTGTAGGCTTAGGAATTCATTAGATGTTGATAAAAAATGAAGGAAACGAGTTAAGGATTACTAACCCACGAAGTTTTGGTGAGAGGAAGCTTCAATGGATGCCTAAGGACCTTGGAGAAGAAGGAGCTCGTGAAAACTTATGAAAAATCCCGTCACTGTTCTGTTTTGGAATTAAAATTATAACCGGGCGAAATTGCCCTTCGCGTTCGCGACAGGCAGGTCGTGTTCGCGAAGGGTTGGACTTAACGGACCATCGCGTTCACGAGCTGGAGAATGCGAACGCGTAGAGTAAAAGGCTGAGGTCCAAAAATTTCTTCTATGCGAACGCGTAGGCTGCCACGCGATCGCGATGAGGAAACAACGCAAGGCTACGCGAACGCGGTCAGATGAATGCGAACGCGAAGAGGAAAAGAAGACTGAGCCCTCAGGGTCAAATAACCCTACTCAAACGCGAGGGCTGGGACGCGAACACGAAGGAGGAAAAATTAGAGCATCACGAACGCGGGAGGAACAATGCGAACGCGTAGAAGAAACTGGGTCTGCAACAGCTGAAGCAAATCTGCAATATTTCTAAGTTTGAAACCACTCCGAAATACCTCCGAAATACTCCCGAGCCCCCCGGGCTCCTAACCAAACACATGCACTAACTCAAGAACATCCTACAGACTTAACCGTGCGATCAAATCGCCAAAATAACATCAAAAACAATGAATCAAACCTCAAAATCACTAGTTTTCCTCCAAACTTCATGAACTTTCAAATTTAGAATTTTAAGTCCGAAACACGTCAAACGATGTCTGATTTAAACCAAACTTTACAGAAATATCTTAAATCACGAATAAGACCTGTATTGGGCGCCGGAACCAAAATACGGGCCCGATACCAACACGTTCTAATCAATTTTCATTTCAATTTTCCTTAATAATTTCAGAAAAACAATTTTACTCAAAAATTCATTTCTCGGGCTTGGAACCTCGGAATTCGATTCCGGGCATACGCCCAAGTCCCATATTTTCCTACGAACCCTCCGGGACCGTCAAATCACGGGTCCGGGTCCGTTTATCCAAAATGTTGATCAAAGTTAAATTTATTCGTTTTAACATCAAAATTTAGCATTTTTCTCACAAAATTCATATTTAAGCTTTCCGGCTACGCGCCCGGACTGCGCACGCAAATCGAGGCAACCCTTAATGAGGTTTTCAAGGCCTCGGAAGCACGGAATGAGTAAGAAAACAGGTGATGACCCTTTGGGTCGTCATAGTGGGTCCGCCTATATATCTATCTATATCTATCTATCTATATTATTATAAAAGCATGAATAAAATATTGGATTACAAAAATAACCTTTTAATATTAAGCATAATAACTCATAATAAAAGAACATAATTAGAATTCTAGACATTAGCCTTGTAATCCTATTACTTTTAGGATATACTTTTATAAATTCCTATTACTAATTTAATTTTAGAAAAAACATGAATATAATGTTGGTAGACCAAAATAACCTTAAGCTATTTAATATTTTAACTCACAGAAAAGGACATAACGGGAAATAGTACATGTTAAGATGAATATTTATAGTGGGATACGAACTAATGTGCGGAAGCTCAATTTTTTTAGGGAAATTACCAGCTATGTCCATTTATAAGTAGCTCATTACAAAAATTGGCCAATTGACAAAATATTACTAATATTAGCCAAATTAGCCAATTAGCTTGTAGCAAAAAAATATCAAATTTTTGCTTTGTTTTGAGTGGGTGCTATTAGAATAGATTGGGCACAACTTAAGGAGCTTGAATCTCAGTTTTGGGATGATTTGGTGAAGTTTTGAGGTGGTTTGAATTGAAAATTCGAAGTATAAACTGAACATGAAAATAATGATATGTGTATCACACTGTGTATCATTTGTGTATCACATATGTATCATATTTGTATCAATTGTGTATCACATGTATATCCATGTATACCTGTGTGTGAGATACATGCGTGATACATGTATCGCAGAAGACTTTTTTGAGCTCGATTTAATTACGAATTTTGATACAAAACCAGTCCAAATCACCTCCAATCTTCCTCAAATTTTGTATATTGACTTATCTATATATTTTCAATGAATTTCAACTATATCCATTGAAAAAGTTTCTTTTTTGTTTAGATTTTTGGAATATTGTATATATTTTTGTATTTCATCACCTTATTTGCTACCCCATCCATGAGATTTCCTTTCCGTCTTGTATCTAGTGTTGCTAATCACACAAAAATATGGAAGGTTATTTTTGCATGTGATTCCCCTATTATTTGGTTTTTCAATTTTTGTTGGCTAGTTTTAGTAAGTCTATGACTAATGGCAAGAGGTTGGTAAGTTGAGATTTATTTGGGACATTTGTGTAAGTTTCCCTTTTTTCTTTCTTTTCAGACATACTTGGAGTCGCATCAACACCGGCTATGTATCTTCAAATACTTGTCACGACCCAAAATCCATTAAGGGTCGTGATGGCGCCGGACACGCTGTCAGGCAAGCCAACACCAAGAAATTAATTAAATTCTCGTATATATATATATATATATATATATATATATATATATATATATATATATATA
>NC_031989.1:3207165-3236523 GCF_001879085.1 Nicotiana attenuata
GTAGGTAGGAATTTAACATTTCCTAAGCAGATAAAAGAAGAGGTTATAGAGGAATTCTCTACTTCATTTTCCAAGAGGAAAAGAAGTTTAATTGAGAGTGACAAGGTTGATGGTAATGGAAAGTTGTCCATTGCTCATGGCAGTTCACATAAAATGGGGATCATAAGACTCTGTGATGACAAAGACGAAAGGAAGTTTTATTCTCAACTTTCTTCCAAGTCTGATCCGTACAAGCTTAATGGGATTGGTGATATTTCTTCGGATTCAGACAATGATTTGAGTGACAAAAGTATGGAAATGCTAATCAAAAGAATTAAAGGTAAAACGTTTTTCTTGGAAGAGAAGGTGTCACGACCCGGATTTCCCACCCTCGGGGGTCGTGATGGCGCCTACTCGAAGAAGCTAGGCAAGCAACAAATCATAAACTCCTAATTCCTTTATTTTAAATCCTTTTAATCATTCACAACAACAAGCGATAAATATTTAAATAATAGCGGAATATGAAATTAAAGCGGAAGACTTAAATTAAATAAGCAGAACAATAATGCGGAATTCAACATGTGTCTCTACCCAAGAACTGGTGTCACATCATCCACGGACTACTAAGAGTACTAATTACAATCGTTTGAAAGAAATATAACACTGTTTGCCTCGAAAACATGAGATAACAGAATAAAATATAAGAAAGAGGAGACGCCGGGCTTGCGGGCGCGTGCAAGGCTACCTCGGAGTCTCGGTGGACTGAAGGCTGGCTCCCGAGCAAAAGAGCACAGAGTGTAGTATCAGCACAACCGACCCCATGTGCTGGTAAGTGCCTAGCCTAACCTCGGCGAAGTAGTGACGAGGCTAGACAGGTCTACCACATAAACCTGTACAGTTATATATATATCTACAACGGGAAAATAACAAGAACAAACATTTTAAATGGGAGGGGAACATGCTTTGGGAATAGCAGATAATACAGAATTTCAAGAAAATAATAAAGAACATCAATAATTTAAGTCTAACACGCATAAGGGAAATAAAAGCAGATTTCACTGTCAGTACATATCTCGTTGCAGGCGTGCAACCCGATCCCATTTCTCAATAATTAAATCTCATGGTAGGCGTACCACCCGCTCCCATTTCATTAAATCTCGTGGTAGGCGTACAACCCGCTCCCATTTCATCAAATCTCGTGGTCGGCGTACCATCCGCTCCTATTTTATTAAATCTCGTGGTAGGCGTACCACCCGCTCCCATTTCATTAAATCAACAGTTCTTCCAAATGAAATTTACTCTCACAAGCGCAACAATTAATACGAATTCATAAGACAACAAGTACACAATAATTATGACTCACTGAGGAAAACAAGTAATGACAAGTAGCAATTAATAATGGACTTTAAGGAGCAAATAGACAATTTAATATTTAGTATGCTAAATGTCAAGTAGCAATTAAGTCACATAAACATGTAGCAATTATAGCATAAATTCAAGGCATAATGTTGCGCAAGGAAACCTCAAGCCAATAATAACAAGTAACACAACAAAGGAAAATACCAACATAAAGAATCACAGTAATAGTGGAGTAAGACAATTAATGCACTTGTACCGATAACAACAAGAAAATCAGTAAATAGAAGTAAATGACAACATAACTCAATTATCAGCAAAAATCAGGAAAATCAAAGACAAGTGCACGGCATCACCCTTCCTGCTTTTGCACTCTTCCTCACCTAAACAACAATCACAAACAAGGGCAAGGGAAATAAACAAGAACATAAAGGAATCCCGGCAAGGGAACAACGATTTAACAATTAAATCCCGGCAAGAGAGCAACAATTAAATAATTAAATCCCGGCAAGGGAACAACAATTAAATAATCCAATCCCGGCAAGGGAACATTTCAATAACTCTTTCTCTACCTTTCACTTGTACTTCGTAACTCACTTTACCACTTGAGCCAATGCTCCAAAGGGTTCAATCATCTCATATGCTTTCACAATTCATAATATAACTTGAGCCAATGCTCCAAAATATTCAAAGGTCTCAATTCCTTCCACAAACTTTTCACAACAACTAGAAATCATCACCAAAGTATGAAGAATACAACGAAACCATGAAAATCACAATATAAGACTCACGGTCATACTTGACACCAACGTATAGATACTCGTCACCTTGCCTATACGTCGTACTCAACAATTATCACATAGCAAATAGGACTCAACTCCTAATCCTTAAAGTAAGGTTAGACCAAACACTTACCTCGATGCCTTGAACACAACTCAAACCTCGATTATAGCTTTATCCCTTGATTCCACCGCCAATTCGCTCGTATCTAATCACAAATTACTTAATTACATCAATAAGTTCTAAATGAATCAACCCCAATGCATGAAAATGAGTTTTTCAAAGTTTTACCCAAAAAGTCAAAAATTGCCCCCGGGCCCACGTGGTCAAAACCCGAGGTTCGAACCAAAACCCGATTACTCATTCCCCCACGAACTCAAATATATAATTTGTTTTGAAATCGGACCTCAAATTGAGGTCCAAATACCCAATTTTTGAAAAACCTAGGTTCTACCCAAAACGCCCAATTTTTCCCATGAAAATCTTTGATTTTAGGTTGAAATCATGTTAAAAGATGTTAATGATTGAAAGAAATGAGTAAAAACTAACTTACAATTGATTTGGAAGAAGACTTGTTCTTGGAAAATCTCCCAAAGGAGTTGTGTTTTGAAAAAGATGTGAAAAATGACTTAAAATTGGCTAAGTATAGAAAAATGCACCTCTCAGATGTGGGAAATGCGAAACAGGGTTAGCATTTACGAACCCTTCAGAAATTCCCAGTTTTCGCATTTGCGAATGAGTGGTCGCATTTGCGACCTCAGGCGGAAAAAGGGATCTTCGCATTTGCGATCCTGGACGTCGCATTTGCGACAGGCTGCAAAACTTCCCTTCTCGCATTTGCGATGACAGGCTTGCATTTGCGAGCTCGCATTTGCGAGACCTGCTTCGCAAATGCGAAGACTGCAGAACAGGCATACCGGATTATTTTCAAAGTTCAAAAATGCACCCGTGGCCTATCCAAAACTCACCCGAGCCCTCGGGCTCCAAACCAAATATACACACAACCTCAAAAACATCCTACAGACTTATTCGTGCGATCAAATCGCCAAAATAACATCATAAACATCGGATTAAACCTCAAAATCCATGAATTCTTTCAAACTTCATAAAATATCAAATTTTCCAATTTAGGTCCGAATCACGTCAAACGATGTCCGTTTTCAACCAAATTTCACAGGAAGGACTTAAAACATATATAAGACCTGTACTGGGCGCCGGAACCAAAATAGGGGCCCGATACCAACACGTTCAATTCAATTTTCATTTCAAATTTCCTTAAACAATTTCAGAAAACAATTTTACAAAAAAATTCATTTCTCGGGCTTGGGACCTCGGAATTCGATTCGGGGCATACGGCCAAGTCCCATATTTTCCTACGGACCCTCCGGGGCCGTCAAGTCACGGGTCCGGGTCCGTTTACCCAAAACGTTGACCAAGGTCAAATTTATTCATTTTAACATCAAAAATTTGTATTTTTCACAGAATTTCACATTTAAGCTTTCCGGCTACGCGCCCAGACTGCGCATGCAAATCGAGGCGACTCTAAATGAGGTTTTCAAGGCCTCGGAGTCATAGAATCCAATTAAAAGCAGGTGATAACCCTTTGGGTCATCACATTCTCCACCTCTAAAACAACTGTTCGTCCTCGAACCGACCGAAGAAGGAAGTACCTGAGTCGGGGAAAAGATGAGGATAACGGTTCCGCATATCGGACTCGGACTCCCAGGTCGATGCCTCAGGAGGCTGACCTCTCCACCGAACACGAACAGAAGGGAAACTCTTTGACCTCAACTGACGAACCTGCCGGTCTAGAATAACTACCGGCTCCTCCTCATAAGACGAGCCCTTGTCCAACTGGACAGTGCTGAAATCTAACACGTGGGATGGATCACCGTGATATCTCCGAAGCATGGACACATGAAAAACTGGATCCACGGCTGATAAGCTCGGCGGCAAAGCAAGTCAATAAGCCACCTCTCCCACTCGATCAATAATCTCAAACGGGCCAATGAACCTAGGGCTAAGCTTGCCCTTCTTCCCAAATCTCATCACGCCCTTCATAGGCGACACTCGGAGCAATACCCGCTCACCAACCATAAAAGCCACATCTCGAACCTTGCGGTCTGCATTACTCTTTTGCCTGTACTGAGCTGAACGAAGCCTATCCTGAATGATCCTGACCTTGTTCAAGGCCTCCTGAACCAGATCTGTACCCAACAACCGAGCCTTTCCCGGCTCAAACCACCCAATCGGAGACCGACACCGCCTACCATATAAAGCGTCATAAGGAGCCATCTGGATACTCGACTGGTAGCTGTTGTCGTAGGCAAACTCCGCCAAAGGCAAAAACTAATCTCACAAACCCCCAAAGTCAATGACACAAGCTCGGAGCATATCCTCCAAAATCTGAATAGTCCGCTAGGACTGTCCGTCCATCTGGGGATGAAATGCTGTGCTCAACCCAACTCGCTGAACTGCTCTCCAGAAGCGCGAGGTAAACTGCGTACCCCGGTCCGAAATGATAGATACAGGCACACCATGAAGATGAACAATCTCCCGAATGTAGATCTCAGCTAACCTCTCGGATGAATAGGAGACTGCCACAGGAAGGAAATGCGCTGACTTCCTACTCAAAGCATCGGCCACCACATTGGCCTTTCTCGGATGATTTAAAATGGTGATATCATAATCCTTCAACAACTCCTACCACCTTCTCTGCCTCAAATTCAACTCCTTTTGCTTGAATAAATACTGAAGACTCTTGTGATCCGTGAACATCTCACATGCCACGCATACAGATATTGTCTCCAAATCTTCAATGCGTGAACTATGGATGCCAACTCCAAATCATGAGCCAGATAGTTCTTCTCATGAATCTTCAACTGCCGTGAAGCATAGGCAATAGCCTTGCCATCCTGCATCAACACTGCACTAAGTCCAATACGAGATGCACCACAATAAACTGTATAAGGCCCGGAACCTGTGGGCAAAACCAACACCGGTGCCGTAGTCAGAGCTATCTTGAGCTTCTGAAAGCTCGCCTCGCACTCGTCCGACCATCTGAACTGGGCACCCTTCTGGGTCAACCTGGATACCCTCTGCTGACACAGCATGACCCGGGAATGCAACTGAACTCAACCAGAACTCACACTTCGAAAACTTGGCGTACAACTGACTATCCCCCAAAGTCTGAAGAACCACTCTAAGATGCTGCTCGTGCTCCTCTCGGCTGCGGGAGTATATCAAAATATCATCATGAAGACTATCACGAATGAATCCAAATAAGGCCTGAACACTCGGTTCATCAAATCCATAAGAGCTGCTGGGGCATTTGTCAACCCGAATGACATCACCAAGAACTCATAATGCCCGTACCGAAAGCTATCTTAGGGACATCGGATGCCCTAATCCTCAACTGATGGTAGCCAGATCTCAAGTTAATCTTTGAAAATACCTTGGCACCCTGAAGCTGATCAAACCAACCATCAATCCTCGGCAATAGATACTTATTCTTGATTGTAACCCTGTTCGATTGCCGGTAATCAATACACATTCTCATTGACCCATCCTTCTTCTTAACAAATAACACCGGCGCACCCCAAGGCGAAACACTAGGTCTAATGAAACCCTTCTCAAGCAAGTCTTACAACTGCTTCTTTAACTCTTCCAACTCAGGCGGGGCCATACGATATGGTGGGATAGAAATGGGCTGAGTTCCCGGAACCAGATCAATGCAGAAGTCAATATCCCTGTCGGGTGGGATACCCAGCAGGTCTGAAGGAAAACATCAGGAAATTCACAAACGACGGGCACAGAATCAATAGATGGAACCTCAGCACTAGAATCACGAACATAGGCTAAATAGGCCAGACACCCCTTCTCGACCATGCGCCGAGCCTTTACATACGGTATAACTCTGCGGGTAGAAAGACCAAGAGTCCCTCTCCACTCTAAACGAGGCATACCCAGCAAAGATAAGGTCACAGTATTGGCATGACAGTCCAAGATAGCGTGGTAAGGTGATAACCCGTCCATCAGCAATATAACACCGAAATCATCCATGTCCAGAAGAAGCAAATCTGCACGAGTCTCAAAACCTCCAATAACCACTATACATGAAAAATGGACGCGATCCACCACAATAGAATCACCCACCGGCCTAGACACATAAACAGGGGCACTCAAGAATCACTAGGCATGACCAGATATGGCGCAAAATAAAACCGAAGCTTCTCTACCATAAACCAGAACAATACCTGCACCTCCACCTCTAGCATCTCTACCTCTACCTCTAATACCTCTACCTTCACCTCTAGCTAACTGAGCGGGCTGGATGAGTCCCTCAATGAACCTCCTCACTCTCTCTCACGGTGGGAAGTATGATAAGAGAATGACGAGCCAAGTCGGTGAATCTGATCTCGTACTGAATAACAGTCATAGAACCCTGCTGGGGATGCTCAAACTGCCTCCAGTAGACCTCTCTCTGAGTGATGGGGAGAAACTTCTCTAGAAATAGCTGTGTGAACTGTTCTCAAGTCAAAGCTGGTGACCTAATTGGTATAGCCAATCAATAATCTCTCCAACAGGTCTTGGTGAATCCAGACAAGCGAAAGGTAGCAAAATCAACCCCATTGGTCTCCACGATCCCCATGTTCCTGAGAACCTCATGACAACTGTCTAGAAAATCCCGGGGATCCTTAGTAGGTGTACCGCTGAATGTAGTAGTGAAGAGCTGATCTATCACTGGTCTGCTGCTGCTCAGCTGAAGAAGTGGTGAATGACCTCGCCATTCGCGAAGGGACAAGAGTAGAGGTTTCAATTTAGCATTTGAGAAACAAATCGCACGACCGGAAAGAACAAGTGTGAAGTGTTCCTAACTCCGTAGCCTCTGGGGATAAATACAGACGTCTCCGTACCGATCCCTCAGACTCCACTGAGCTTGTCCGTGAATAGTGAGACCTGTGTAACCTAGAGCTCTGATACCAACTTGTCACGACCCGGATTTCCCACCCTTGGGGGTCGTGATGGCGCCTACTCGAAGAAGCTAGGCAAGCCACAAATCATAAACTCCTAATTCCTTTATTTTAAATCCTTTTCATTATTCATAACAACAAGCGATAAATATTTAAATAACAGCGGAATACGAAATTAAAGCGGAAGACTTAAATTAAATAAGCTGAACAATAATGCGGAATTCAACATGTGCCTCTACCCAAGAACTGGTGTCACATCATCCATGGACTACTAAGAGTACTAAATACAATCGTTTGAAAGAACTATAACATTGTTTGTCTCGAAAACATGAGATAACAGAATGAAATATAAGATAGAGGAGACGCCGGGCCTGCGGACGCGTGCAAGGCTACCTCGGAGTCTCGGTGGACTGAAGGCTGGCTCCCGAGCTACTGCTGCTGTCCGGGACCTGGGTCTGTGCAAAAGAGCACAGAGTGTAGTATCAGCACAACCGACCCCATGTGCTGGTAAGTGCCTAGCCTAACCTCGGCGAAGTAGTGACGAGGCTAGACAGGACTACCACATAAACCTGTACAGTTATATATATATCTACAACGGGAAAATAACAAGAACAAACATTTTAAATGGGAGGGGAACATGCTTCGGGGATAGCAGATAATACAGAATTTCAAGAAAATAATAAAGAACATCAATAATTTAACTCTAATACGGATAAGGGAAATAAAAGCAGATTTCACTGTCGGTACATATCTCTTTGCCGGCGTGCAACCCGATCCCATTTCATTAAATCTCGTGGTAGGCGTACCACCCGCTCCCATTTCATTACTCTCGTGGTAGGCGTACCACCCGCTCCCATTTCATTAAATCTCATGGTAGGCGTACCACCCGCTCCCATTTCATTAAATCTCGTGGTAGGCGTACCACCCGCTCCCATTTTATTAAATCTCGTGGTAGGCGTACCACCCGCTCCCATTTCATTAAATCTCGTGGTAGGCGTACCACCCGCTCCCATTTCATTAAATCTCGTGGTAGGCGTACCACCCGCTCCTATTTCATTAAATCAACAGTTCTTCCAAATGAAATTTACTCCCGCAAACGCGACAATTAATACGAATTCATAAGACAACAAGTATACAATAATTATGACTCACTGAGGAAAACAAGTAATGACAAGTAGCAATTAATTATGGACTTTAAGGAGCAAATAGGCAATTTAATATTTAGTATGCTAAATGTCAAGTAGCAATTAAGTCACATAAACATGTAGCAATTATAGCATAAATTCAAGGCATAATGTTGCGTAAGGATACCTCGAGCCAATAATAACAAGTAACACAATAAAGAAAAATGCCAACATAAAAAATCAAAGTAATAGTGGAATAAGACAATTAATGCACTTGAACCGATAACAACAAGAAAATCAGTAAATAGAAGTAAAGGACAACATTACACAATTATCAGCAAAAATCAGGAAAATCAAAGACAAGTGTACGGCATCACCCTTCGTGCTTTTACACTCTTCCTCACCCAAACAACAATCACAAACAAGGGCAAGGGAAATAAACAATAACATATAGGAATCCCGGCAAGGGAACAACGATTTAACAATTAAATCCCGGCAAGGGAGCAACAAGTAAATAATTAAATCCCGGCAAGGGAACAACAATTAAATAATTCAATCCCGGCAAGGGAACATTTCAATAACTCTTTCTCTACCTTTCACTTGTACTTTGTAACTCACTTTACCACTTGAGCCAATGCTCCAAAGGGTTCAATCATCTCATATACTTTCACAATTAATAATATAACTCGAGCCAATGCTCCAAAATGTTCAAAGGTCTCAATTCCTTCCACAAACTTTTCACAACAACTTGAAATCATCACCAAAGCATGAAGAATGCAACGAAACCATGAAAATCACTATATAAGACTCACGGTCATACTTGACACCAATGTATAGATACTCGTCACCATGCCTATACGTCGTACTCAACAATTATCACATAGCAAATAGGACTCAACTCCTAATCTCTCAAGCTAAGGTTAGACCAAACACTTACCTCTGCCTTGAACACAACTCAAACCTCAGTTATAGCTTTATCCCTCGATTCCACCGCCAATTCGCTTGTATCTAATCACAAATTACTTAATTACATCAATAAGTGCTAAATGAATCAACCCCAATGCATGAAAATGAGTTTTCCAAAGTTTTACCCAAAAAGTCAAAAATCGCCCCCGGGCCCACGTGGTCAAAACCCGAGGTTCGATCCAAAACCAGATTATCCATTTCCCCACGAACTCAAATATATAATTTTTTTTGAAATCGGACCTCAAATTGAGGTCCAAATCCCCAATTTTTGAAAAACCTAGGTTCTATCCAAAACACCCAATTTTCCCCATGAAAATCTTTGATTTTTGGTTGAAATCATGTTAAAAGATGTTTATGGTTGAAGAAATAAGTAAAAACTAACTTACAATTTATTTGGAAGAAGACTTGTTCTTGGAAAATCTCCCAAAGGAGTTGTGTTTTGAAAAAGATGTGAAAAATGACTTAAAATCGGCTAAGTATAGAAAAATGCAGGTCACAGATATGGGAATTGCGAACCCCGGCCTCTCAGATGTGGGAAATGCGAAACAGGGTTCGCATTTGCGAACCCTTCAGAAATTCCCAGTTTTCGCATTTGCGAATGAGTGGTCGCATTTGCGACATCGCTTTTGCGATTGCTGCATCGCATTTGCGACCTCAGCCAGAAAAGGGGATCTTCGCATTTGCGATCCCGGACGTCGCATTTGCGACAGGCTACAAAAGTTCCCTTCTCCCATTTGCGATGCCAGGCTCGCATTTGCGAGCTCGCATTTGCGAGACCTGCTTTGCAAATGCGAAGACTGCAGAACAGGCATACCGGATTATTTTCAAAGTTCAAAAATGCACCCGTGGCCTATCCAAAACTCACCCGAGCCCTCGGGGCTCCAAACCAAATATACACACAACACGGGCCCGATACCAACACGTTCAATTCAATTTTCATTTCAAATTTCCTTAAACAATTTCAAAAAACAATTTTACAAAAAAATTCATTTCTCGGGCTTGGGACCTCTGAATTCGATTCCGTGCATACGCCCAAGTCCCAAATTTTCCTACGGACACTCCGTGACCGTCAAATCACGGATCGGGGTCCGTTTACCCAAAACGTTGACCAAGATAAAATTTATTCATTTTAATATCAAAACTTAGCATTTTTCATAGAATTTCATATTTAAGCTTTCCGGCTACGCGCCCGGACTGCGCACGCAAATCGAGGCGACTCTAAATGAGGTTTTCAAGGCCTCGGAGTCATAGAATTCAATTAAAAGTAGGTGATGACCCTTTGGGTCGTCACAGAAGGATGCTGAACTCTGCATGAACGTGATATTTGTACTTTAAAGGTAGCAGATTTCTCCAAACTTCTCTTCCTTAGAGAAGCGTTTTACCTTTAATTCATTTGATTTGCATTTCCATACTTTTGTCACTCAAAGCATTGTATGAATCCGAAGAAATATCACCAATCCTTTTAATTGTACGGATCAAACTTGGAAGAAAGTTGCGAATAAAACTTCCTTTCGTCTTTGTCATCACAGAGTCTTATGATCCCCATTTTATGGGAACTGCCATGAGCAACGGCCAACTTTCCATTACCATCAACCTTGTCACTCTCAATTAAACTTCTTTTCCTCTTGAAAAATGAAGTAGAGAATTCCTCTATAACCTCTTCTTTTATCTGCTTAGGAAATGTTAAATTCCTACCTACACCATCACTGTTTGAAACACATGCCATTGCTTTTTCATCATCATTGTCGCTAATGAGAACAACAATTAAAGACCCACTCTGCCAGGTACTGTATCTTAGTTATTCTTGATGGACGTTCCATTGCATGTCTAATAAAGTCATCAACCCCTTCTACAAAATCCTCCCGCAATCCCCGCCAATTAGTATAATTCCTATTGTACATCCAAGTTATAAACTAAAATTCCAATACATAAACTAAAAGTCCAATTCATATCGTAAAAGTCCAATTCATATCCTAAAGGCTCAATTCATATCCTAAAAGTTCAATTCATATCCATAAAAGTTCAATTCATATGCTAAAATTTCAATTTATTAACTAAAATTCCAATACATAAACTAAAAGTACAATTCATATCCTAAAAGTCCAATTCATATCCTAAAGGTTCAACTCATATCCACAAATGTTCAATTCATATCCTAAAATTTTAATTTATAAACTAAAATTCTAATACATAAACTAAAAGTCCAATTCATATCCTAAAAGTCCAATTCATATCCTAAATGCTCAATTTATATCCTAAAAGTTCAATTCATATCCACAAAAGTTCAATTCATATCCTAAAATTTCAATTTATAAACTAAAAATCCAATACATAAACTAAAATTCCAATTCATATCCTAAAGTCCAATTCATATCCTAAAGGTTCAATTCATATCCTAAAGGCTCAATTCATATCCTAAAAGCTCAATTCATATCCTAAAGATTCAATTCATACCCTAAACCCTAGATTCTAATAAACTATCAAGACAATACAAAGTATAATTCAGATCTAACTAAACTAAATTCAACACTAATTAAACTAATTAGTTAATAAAATTAATTAACAAAGCTAACTAAAACAAGATCTAAACCCTAATCCTCAATAAAATACAATGTTCAAAGAATTTAAACACTAATTCATATCCTTAAACTACAATATTAAAATAATTGAAACAAAAACTAGAAATAACAAAGATTCAAGGTTATAATTCAAACCTAGGTTTTTTTTAGGTGGAGAAGGAGAGAAAGGGGCAGCGGTAGCGGTGGCAGCGGCGGCTCAGGCGGTGGCTCAGGCGGTCACAGTGGTGGCGCGGGGTGGGGGGATTAATTTGTGTGAGGGAAATAGAGAAGGGGAGGGGAATGTTTTGAGAGAGAGTTGGGAAAATTTTGTTTTAGAAAATAAAAGAATGGGAGGGGAAAACCCGTTTTTGAGTCTGGATTTACAAAAAGCGACCAACGTTGGTCGCTATTTTTGGTAGCTAATTAAGTTTTGACTTTTTGACCAAAATAGCGACCAACGTTGGTCGCTATTTTTTGACTGTTTGACCAAAATAGCGACCAACGTTGGTCGCTATTTCTAAAGAAAAAAGTTAAATAACTTTTTTTTTCTATTTTGGTTTTTAAATATTATAAGCTATAAGAAAAATCTTATTAGCTATAAATATTTATTTTATTTAACTACAATTATTATAAATAATTAAAAACTCTAAGCATAATCTTTAAAAAAAATTATATTAACTAGGTAATTACTTTTAATGATACTGTATTCATTATTTGTATTGTAACAGAGTTAATGAATTACATTCATTCATCACTAGGTTATAAGTCGATGAATCAATTATAACAGATTAATTGATATAAGTTGAGACGTTTTATTTTTAATATTCAACGATGCATCTGAGTAGGTTATAAGTCGATGAATCAATTTACAAGTGTATAAATACCTAAAAGAACCCGGCCCTGTGTTCCGAGCGCTTCATGTTCTTATATATATATATATATATATATATATATATATATAGAGAGAGAGAGAGAGAGAGAGAGAGAAAGAGAGAGAGAGAGAGAGAGAGACACACACACACATACACTCACAAAGACACTTCAGACGTATATATAACTTGTTATAGTATATGTTAGTATGTGTATATATATAACACACACACTTCGTGCTACTTTAACTACATATATAGCATGTTATAGTACATGATATTGTATTCATTATTTGTATAGTAACAGAGTTAATGAATTACATTCATTCATCACTAGGTTATAAGTCGATGAATAAATTATAACAGATTAATTGATATAAGTCGAGACGTTTTGTTTTTAATATTCAACGATGCATCTAAGTAGGTTACAAGTCGATGAATCAATTTACAAGTGTATGAATACCTAAAAGAACCCGGCCTGTGTTCCGAGCGCTTCATGTTCTTTTATATATATATATATATTGTAACGACCCGACCGGTTGTTTTGAGCTCTAGCACTCCGTTCAGCAGCCTGAGGCCGTGAGCAGCTTCATTTCAGGTATTATGACTTGTGCACGTGGTCGGAATTGAATTTTGGGAAGTCTAGAGTTGCATTGGTAGGAGAATTCTCATTTCGGAAGCTTAAAGTTGAAAGAATGAACTAGGACTGGATTTTTGAGTAAACGACATCAGAATCGGGATCTGAAGGTTCCAGCAGGTTCGTATGATGATTTCGGACTTGGCGTATGCCCGGTTCGGGTTTCGGATAACCCGGGAGCGTTTTGGCGCCTATTGTGGAATTTAGCATTTTAGAAGAAATTTCATAAGTTTGGCTTGAAGTGCATTTCAGTGTTATCGATGTCCGTTTGGGATTCCGAGACTGTGAATAGCTCTGTATGGTGATTCTGGAGTTGGGGGCGCGATCGGAAGTGAATTCGGAGGTCCGTGGGTCATTTTGGAACCATTTGGCTAAAGATAGAAATTAGAAGGTTTTTGAGAAGTTTGACCGGAGGTGGACTTTTTGATATCGGGGTCGGAATCCAATTCCGAAAGTTGGAGTAGGTCCGTAATGTCGAATATGACTTGTACGCAAAATTTGAGGTCAATCGGATATGATTTGATAGGTTTGAACATCGGAAATAGAAGTTTGAATTTTGAAGTTCATTGAGTTTGGATTGGAGGTCGATTCATGATTTTAGCGTTGTTTGATGTGATTTGAGGCCTCGAGCGAGTCCGCAATGTGTTTTGGGATTGGTTGGTATGTTTGGTTGGGGTCCCGGGGGCCTCGGGTGGATTCCGGGTGGCTAACGGATCGAATTCGGAGTTTGAAGAAGGGCTGGAGCTGCTGCTTCTGGTATTTCCGCTTCTGTGGATTTGGGACCGCAGAAGCGGCCCCGTAGAAGCGAGGAAGAAGCCGCAGAAGCGGTTGGATGTGAAGCAGCCCAGGACCGTAGAAGCGGCCCTAGATCCGCAAAAGCGGAACCGCAGAAGCGGAAGGCCGTCCGCAGAAGCGAAAATTGGGCTGGAGCCCAGTGTCCGCAGAAGCGGCTTTTGTCCGCAAAAGCGGGACCGCGGAAGCGGAAATATTTCTGCAGAAGCGAAAATAGCTGGGGCAGAATGGTTGTTTAAAATCGGGGTTGAGTTCATTTCTCTCATATTTTTCATGGCTTGGGCGATTTTTGGGAGCTTCAAGAGAGGGATTTCCGTCATCAACATCAAGGTAATATATCCCCATCCATTTTAAGTTAAATACATCAATTATGTAAGGATTTGAGCATGAAATTGGTTGAAATTTGGGGGTTTTGGTAGAAAGACCTAGAAATTATATTCTTGGAATTTAACCACGATTTTGAGTATGGAATTTAGTAAAAATTATATATTTGATTTCCTAAGGTCATGGGTAATCGTTATCTTCGAAAAATTTTGGATTCCGGGCACGTGGGCCCGAGGGCGTTTTGGGCAACTTTTCGATCGGAGTTAGGAATTTCTATAAATTAGATTGTAATGATTAATTGAGCATATATTAATGGATTTGCGTAACCGTTGGCTAGTTTTGGAGCGTGGTGCATTAACTAGAGTCTTCGGAAGGCGTGGAATGCCGGTTATGGACCTTCGGAGCGAGGTGAGTCTCCTTTCTAACCTTGTAAGAGGGAATTGTCCCCATAGGTGAAATAATTGATTATGTGCTCCTATTTGCGGGGGCTACGTACGCACGAGGTGACGAGAGTCTGTGCGTAGCTACTATTATGCTATTGTCCGGGTAGTTAGGGCCCAAAAGCATGTTATACTTGGATTATTTATGAACCCATTGATAGCTTGAATTGCTTGAATCACCTTGGATTAGTAAATGAATTTAAAAGGAGATTAAATATCATTTTTCCTGAATTGTTAAAAAGAGAAATTGTTTTATTTGGGTAAATATTCCCGATAAGTTCTTAATTGACTGATTGAGCATGAATCTCTATGTGTACCGGCGTCGCATGCATGATTCGCGAGCAGGGCATGTGTTTATTTATGGAACGGGCCGAACGCCTCGGTATATTAAATAGATGCATCTATGGTTCGCGCCGTTCGACCCTCGGCAATGCACAGTTTACCTTTCTGTTGGAGCGGGCCGTCGGCCTCGGCATGATTTGCGCATGATATATATATTGTTGCCTGAGAATTTTCAATGTTGATATTGCCTTTCATGGCTTGATATAAATTGACAAGATAATGAAAAGTAAATCTTGAAAATCCTCTATTATTTGTTAAAGGTGTTTACCTGTTTTCTGGCTTCATGAATTAGAACTGCTATATAAATCCATGATTTCCTCACATTTTTAGTATATTGTCAATTGACCTCTAGTAAGTGTCGAAGTTGACCATCTCGTCTCTACTTCTTCGAGAGTAGACGGGATACTCATTGAGTACACGTTGTTTACGTACTCATACTGCACTTCTGTGCATTTTTGTTGCACAAGTATATTTATCTCTAGCAGCCCACTGGGCATAGCAGCACGGATGATTCGGGGACTAGGTGAGTTGCATTATTCGAGGCGGCCCGCAGCTAGTAAAGTCCTTTCCAGTAAATTGTATTTTCTTTCTGCCACTGTATTCCGGATGGATGTTGTACTGTATTTTATTTCCTTATCAGTAGATGCTCATGCACTTGTGACACCGGGTTCTGGAATGATTTTTAAATATTTTTGTATTGATTGCTAGTGTTTAATTTGAACTGAAGCAGTTACCTTTTTACTTATCAAAATTTAAAGGAAAATCTTGGTTTCCAAAATTGTTAAAATTGGAGTTTAATTAAGTATTTGGTTGGCTTGCCTGACAGTGGTGTCCGGCGCCATCACGACCCTTAATGGATTTTGGATCGTGACATATATATAGACACACACACACACATACACACACAGAGACACTTCACTGTAATACTATAACGTATATATAACTTGTTATAGTATATGTTAGTGTGTGTATATATATATAACACACACACTTTGTGCTACTTTAACTACATATATAGCATGTTATAGTACATGATACTATATTCATTATTTGTATCGTAGCAGAGTTAATGAATTACATTCATTCATCACTAGGTTATAAGTTGATGAATCAATTATAACAGATTAATTGATATAAGTCGAGACGTTTTGTTTTTAATATTCAATGATGCATCTGAGTAGGTTATAAGTCGATGAATCAATTTACAAGTGTATCAATACCTAAAAGAACCCGGCCATGTGTTCCGAGCACTTCATGTTCTTATATATAGACACACACACACATACACACACACACACACACAGACACTTCACAGTAATACTATAACGTATATATAACTTGTTTTAGTATATGTTAGTGTGTGTATATATATAACACACACACTTCGTGCTACTTTAACTACATATATAGCATGTTATAGTACATGATACTGTATTTATTATTTGTATTGTAACAGAGTTAATGAATTACATTCATCCATCACTAGGTTATAAGTCGATGAATCAATTATAACAGATTAATTGATATAAGTCGAGACGTTTTGTTTTTAATATTCAATGATGCATTTGAGTAGGTTATAAGTCGATGAATCAATTTACAAGTGTATCAATACCTAAAAGAACCCGGCCCGTGTGTTCCAAGCGCTTCATGTTCTTATATATATATATATATACACACACACACACACACACACATACACACACACAGACACTTCACTGTAATACTTTAATGTATATATAACTTGTTATAGTATATGTTAATGTGTGTATATATATAACACACACACTTCGTGCTACTTTAACTACATATATAGCATGTTATAGTACATGATACTATATTCATTATTTGTATTGTAACAGAGTTAATGAATTACATTCATTCATCACTAGGTTATAAGTCGATGAATCAATTATAACATATTAATTGATATAAGTCGAGACGTTTTGTTTTTAATATTCAACGATGCATCTGAGTAGGTTATAAGTCGATGATTCAATTTACATACATACATACATATATATATATATGTATAACACGCTTGTATTACAAAAGATATAGCATGTTAGGGTATATTTTAGTGTATTCATCCCTTGTATTACAAAAGTGTTAAGGGATTACATTTATATTATTTAGATAGTAAATACAAAAGTGATTTTTAATTTTGACCAATGTTGACCTGAAAAGAGACCAACTTTGGTCACTAATTATCCAGAAATTCAAGTTAGCGACCAAAGTTGGTCGCTAAATATCCAGAAAATTAAAGTTAGCGACCAACGTTGGTCGCTAAATTTAAATCAGATTTATTTATATTTTATATACTATTTAATATAATAATATAATTGTTAAACGTTAGAACTTAGTCCCAGATTAGCGACCAAAGTTGGTCTCTATCTGCTTCCCCTTTCGTAAGCGACCAACTTTGGTCGCTAATTTTGAATTATATTTATTTATATTTTATAATTTTTTTAAATAATAATATAATTATTAATATTTTATAACTGGGTCCCAGATTAGCGATCAAAGTTGGTCGCTAATTTCAGTATTTCTTTGACCAAGCAAGTCTGACCAGTCCGGTAAACATTTTGACCACATTATCGACCAAAAAGCGACCAACCTTGGTCGCTAATGTATTTATAATAATTATTTAATTATTTTCTCCAATTTAGCGATCAACTTTGGTCGCTTTTCTTGACAGACCAATTTTGGTCGCCAAATTTTGGTCGCTTTTTTCCGGATTTCTAGTAGTGTATGTCATAAAAACAATATCTAAACCAACAATGAAAAAGAAATACTAAATTCAAAAACCAACTTGAATTTAAATTAAAAAACGAAAAACTTTAATAAATTAAAGAGCAGATTTTTTTTTTTGTTGAAGAAAATGAAGCATAAAAAAGGAAATGCAAGCGTGGAAGCAGGGTAAGAATTGAAGGGCAAATCTCTTTGCTTTGTAGTTTGTACTTTGCAGACAAATGTAATTGTTTCTCAGTAGTTAATGACAAAGAGTTGAGATTATGAAATTGGAATAAATAATTAGAAAAAGACCTTTGGCTTTTAAGTTTTTTTAGTTGAATCGTAACATTAAAAAAATAGTAAAAATAATAATATAAAATGTGCCATATGAACTAGTATTATTCTATTTAACTTAAAGTAACATTAGATCTCCTGCAAATTTGATCAGCAAGAGGAACTTGAACAATTACACATTAATAGTTTTGAAAAATTTATTTGTTTTTGTTCTACATTGTATGAAGTAGTTTTGTATTCTACTCTTACCGTCACTTTCTAATGAATTAAGAACGAAATTGCTCTACTAAGCAAGTCATACTTGTATGGGGCCGAATTTGACCAATCACGTCCTACCGTCAACATGACCAACCACTGAATGTTTACGATACAATACGAAGGAACGACCCAGGGGTAAGAGGAGGAACGACCTCGACCTGTCATCGGCTCCGCCATAGAGTACACTGATTTTGTCGTTCTCATGACTTAGCTTAGATCCCCCATTATATAAAGGGGATCCGAGCCTTGTAATAGGGAGACTGGAATAGAAAAACTGATTCTCTCTCTCTGATCTTTGTCATTCTCTCTCTCTCTCCCTCTCTCTCTCTCTTTTATCATTATTACTGTCCCGATTATTGAAACAATCTTAGGGTTGAATATCTTCGACTACGATTTACCCCTTCATCTCTTTGATTGATTTGCTTAAAAAGAGCTTAACATCTTTTGAGTCAAACAATTTGGCGCCGTCTGTGGGGATTTCTGTAGTCGAAATCATAGTTCTCACCTGGGATATCAAAAGCAATGATCTCTATCCTTCGCACTCCATAGAAACCGGTGATGGCAGAGAAAGAAGCAAGGTTGAAGGCGATAGCGAATGTCTCAAACAACCTCTTGGACTCCCTCGACGAAGCCGGTAGAGAAGATACCGAGAATATAACACCAAGAGGTACACCGGAGGAGGAGATCTCACCCTCTATACTCGAGGATCTGACAATCTTGCACGAAAGAGGAACTTCGACGTCCACGGTGAAAGAAACACCACCAGCAATCAAAAAGTTGTTAGAGGAGTGGTTGACAAGCGCTCTAAACACCATGCTTGAAAAACCCCCTCAAGGAAATACCGGAGATTCACCAACGACGGAAATCGCTGCTGTCGCCGGTGAGCCAAGCACTGTACGAACAAGCAACACCCGCACTATCACCGATGCAAGTGATGGTGCACTCGTGACTATCCTAAAGAAAATGGAAAAATGGAAAACGAGAACAAAATGCTTCGTGACCAAATGAAAGAACACCAGGAAAGGGAACCTTCAAAATGCCACCATACTTGAAAATATACGACGGGACCACGGATGCAGAAGATCACCTGATTCATTATGTCACCGCGGTAAAAGGCAATGACTTGTCAAAAGAACAAGTGCCATCCGTGCTGTTGAAAAAGTTCGGTGAAACTTTGACAGGAGGAGCTTTAACATGGTATTCACAGCTACCAGCACGGTCGATATCAACATTCGAGGAGATGGCAGAGAAATTCGCTACCGCTCACGCAGGAGCAAAGAAGGCTGAAGCTAGGGTCAACGACATCTTCGCTATCAGGCGAACGGCGGGCGAAGGACGTCGGGACTTCCTGGCCCGGTTTAACAGGATAAGAATGGGATTGCCGAATGTATCGGAAGGAATGGCGGTCGCAGCCTTCCAGAACGGGCTAAGTAGAAGCGGGTCGAAGGCGACCAAGAAGTTACTCAATAGACTCATGAAGTAACCTCCCACCACATGGGAGGAGATCCATAATGCCTACTGTGCTGTGACGACCCAAAGGGTCATCACCTGTTTTTAATTAAATTCTGTGTCTCAGAGGCCTTTAAAACCTCATTTAGAGTCGCCTCGATTTACGTGCGCAGTCCGGGCGCGTAGCCGGAAAGCTTAAATGCGAAATTCTGTGAGAAATGCTAAGTTTTGATGTTAAAATGAATAAATTTGGCCTTGGTCAACGTTTTGGGTAAATGGACCCGGACCCGGACCCGTGATTTGACGGTCTCGGAGGGTCCGTAGGAAAATATGGGACGTGGGAGTATGCCCGGAATCGAATTCCGAGGTCCCAAGCCCGAGAAATAAATTTTTAGTAAAATTGTTTTCTGAAATTGTTTAAGAAAATTGGAAATGAAATCTGATTAGAAAGTGATGGTATCGGGCCCGTATTTTGGTTCCGGCGCCCGGTACAGGTCTTATATATGTTTTAAGTCCTTCATGTGAAATTTGGTTGAAAACGAACGTCGTTTGACGTGATTTGGACCTAAATTGGAAAAATTGATGTTTTATGAAGTTTGAAAGAATTCACGGATTTTGAGGTTTAATTCAATGTTTATGATGTTATTTTGGCGATTTGATCGCACGAATAAGTCCGTAGGATGTTTTTGAGGTTGTGTGTATATTTGGTTTGGAGCCCCGAGGGCTCGGGTGAGTTTTTGATAGGCCACGGGGTGCATTTTAAACTTAAAAATTTGCTGGTGTGTTCAGGCCTGCAGGCTTTGTAAATGCGAAGCCTGGCTCGCAATTGCGAGCTCGCAAATGCGAAGGCTGGATCGCAAATGCGAAGCCAGCCCAAGCCACTCTTCCTCGCAAATGCGAGATGCCTTTTTGCAAATGCGAAGTCGCAATTGCGACTACTGCTTTGCAAATGCGAAATCTGGGGAATTTGCGAACCCCGTTTCGCATTTCTCACCCTGTTCGCATTTCCCATATGAGAGACCTACAATTTTCTATACTTAGCCGATTTTTAAGTCATTTTTACACCATTTTCAAAACACAACTCCTTTGGGCGATTTTTTCAAGAACAATCTTCTTCCAAATCAATTGTAAGTTAGTTTTTACTCATTTCTTTCAATCATTAACATCTTTTAGCATGATTTCAACCTAAAATCAAAGATTTTTATGGGGGAAATTGGGTGTTTTGGGTAGAACCTAGGTTTTTCAAAAATTGGGGATTTGGACCTCGATTTGAGGTCCGATTTCAAAACAAATTATATATTTGAGTTCGTGGGGGGAATGGGTAATCAGGTTTTGGTTCGAACCTCGGGTTTTGACCACGTGGGCCCGGGGGCGAATTTTGACTTTTTGGGTAAACTTTGGAAAACTCATTTTCATACATTGGGTTGATTCATTTAGTGTTTATTGATGTAATTATGTAATTTGTGATTAGATACGAGCGAATTGGTGGTGGAATCGAGGGGTAAAGCTATAATTGAGACTTGAGTTGTGTTCAAAGCATCGAGGTAAGTGTTTGGTCTAACCTTAGCTTGAGGGATTAGGAGTTGAGTCTTATTTGCTATGTGGAATTTGTTGTGTACGACGTATAGGCATGGTGACGAGTATTTATACGTTGGTGTCTAGCATGACCGTGAGTCCTTAAATTGTGAATATCTTGATTTCGTTGTATTTTCTTGCCTCGGTGATGATTCCTAATTGTTGTGAAAAGCTTGTGGAAGGAAATTATGACCTTTGAACATCGAGGAGCATTGGCTCAAGTTATATTACAAATTGTGAATGTATATGAAATGATTGAACCCTTTGGAGCATTGGCTCAAGTGGTAAAGCGAGTTATGAAGTAAATTTGAAAGATAGAGAAAGGGTTATTGAAATGTTCCCTTCCCGGGATTTAATTATTTAATTGTTGTTCCCTTGCCGGGATTTAATTGTTTAATTGTTGCTCCCTTGTCGAGATTCCTATATGTTCTTGTTTATTTCCCTTGCCCTTGTTTGTGATTGTTGTTTGGGTGAGGATGAGTGTTAAAGCACGAAGGGTGATGCCGTGCATTGTTTGCTTTGGTGAGGAAAGAGAGTAAAAAGCACGAAGGGTGATGTCGTGCCGCACGATGTACCATTCCGTGCCAATTCTATTGGTTATATGTGAGGAAAGAGAGTAAAAGCATGAAGGGTGATGCTGTGCACATTTTATTATTCTAATTGCTTTGGTGAGGAAAGAGAGTAAAAGCACGAAGGGTGATGCCGTACACGTTTTCATTATATTATTGCTTGGTGAGGACGAGAGTAAAAGCACGAAGGGTGATGCCGTGCACTTGTATGATTTCTGCTTCTTGTTGACATTGTAGTTATTTTGTTCCTTTCCTTACTTGGTGCTTTATTCGGAACTGTTATCTCCCTGCAACATGTATCCCCCTCCCATCCTTATTTGTTTATTTCTGCTTTGTTTCCGCTGTATATTATATAGTTGCACAGGTTTATGTGGTAGTCTGGTCTAGCCTCGTCACTACTTCGCCGGGGTTAGGCTAGGCACTTACCAGCACATGGGGTCGGTTGTGCTGATACTACACTCTGTGCTCTTTTGCACAGATCCATGTCCCGGAGTAGCATTTGGTCATCAGCAGTAGATTGGGAGCTATCCTTCAGTCCGAGACTCCGAGGTAGCCCTGCTGGCGTTCGCAGGCCCGGCGTCTCTCCTTTCAGTTTTTATGTTCTGTTGTCATTTGTACTCGAGACAGACTATGTTCTTTCTTTCAAACACTTATTTGTAGTAATCTTAGACAGTCCGTGGATGTTGTGACACCAGGTTCTGGTTAGAGGCACGTGTTGGTTTGCAGGATGTTTTGGTTATATATTTTATTTAAGACTTCCGCTAAATTTCGTATCCGCTGTAATTTATTTGTTTATTTCCAGTGATTTAATTGGTTAAAAAGGAATTAAAAACAAAAAGAGTTAGTGATTTCTAAGACCGTGGCTTGCCTAGCTTCCACGAGTAGGCGCCATCACGACTCCCGAGGGTGGGAAATCCGGGTCGTGACATGCGCCGAAGTAAGAGCAGATGAAGACGATCTCAACGGTCCAACCCTGCGACTAATGTCAGTACAGTCCGAGATAAGGAGAGATCGACGCAACGACGGACGAAGGGATCAGTTCTCACGCTTCAACAGAGAAAGGCATCAGCCCTATGTCAGAACTCCTAATCCACCTCCCCCGAGGCATACAGACGCCGTGTCACGACATATCGCGCCCCTTCGAAACGAAAGAGGTATGCCCCCATTATTATCTGCTCATAACTTTTGTGTTTCCCCTTCAAAAATAGTGTACGCACTAGAGAAGCTGGGCACGAAGGTGCAATGGCCACAAAAGATGAAATCGGACCCAAGTGCAAGAAGGTCAAACGTACTCTGCGAATTCCATCAGGAAAGAGGACGCAAGACCGAAGACTGCATAGGTTTACGACAGGAGGTGGTCAGAATGCTGAACCAGGGATACCTGAAAGAACTGCTCAGCGATAAAGGAAAGGCTAACTTCGCCAGAGGGCGTGACCCATCTCAAGGACCACCCAGGCCACCGTCGCCGGCACGTACCATACAAATGATTATCGGTGGTGGCGACGACTCGGTGATCAACCACGTAAAGTCCACCACCACGCATAAGCTGAAGCGTACAATCACTCACGAACGGTATGATGGCTTCGAAGATAGTATCACCTTCGAAAAGTCAGATGCCGACGGTTTGTCTTTCCCTCATTACGATGCTTTAGTCATAACATTACGCATAGCTGACACAGATGTGAAAAGAGTCATGGTAGACGACGGAAGTGGCGCGTGTATTATCCACCCGAGAGTTCTTGTGCGAATGAAGCTCGAGGAAAAGATAATACCACGTTGCATAACACTAACGGTTTTAATAATGCAGTAGAGCGGACATCTGGAGAAATAACACTACCGATCCTGGCTGGGGGAGTCACGCTGGAAACTACATTCCACGTCATGGACCAGGAAACCGCTTATAATGCTATCATAGGACGCCCATGGATACACGCCATGCGGGTCGTCCCCTCAAGCTTTTATCAGGTAATCAAGTTTCCCACCCCGTGGGGAATTTTCAGCATTCGAGGCGAGTCGCGTACCGCCCAGGAATGATACAGGAGTGCCCAAGATTACACGCATACCAAACAGTTAAAAGAGGCAAGCGCGGAGGCATATCAATCAACCATGTCAGGAGCTAAAACCAACCCGCCAGCAGAGATCATCATAGATCCCGACGTCGTAGAAGCTTGCAAGGCAACCATTGAAGATCTTGACCCGGTACACCTGGACGACGCCGACAATACAAAAAAGGCTTATATCAGACACAACCTCTCCGAGCTAGGTAAGTATCGTGAATTTTTGACTAACAATGCCGATCTATTTGCCTTCTCGCACTCAGATATGCCGGGGATCCCGAAAGACATCGCCACTCATAAGTTGAATGTCGATTCGCTTTATCCGCCCGTGCGGCAGATGAGGAGGAAATTTAATTCCGCAATCAACGAGGCGGACAGTGAAGAAGTGGACAAATTACTGGCTAACGGCTCCATCACAGAATCGAAATACCCCCAATGGGTCGCTAATGTGGTCATGGTCAAGAAGAAAAACGGCAAGTGGAGAATGTGCGTGGACTTCACCGATCTGAACAAGGCATGTCCAAAAGATTCCTTTCCATTGCCCCATATCGACCAGCTGATCGACGCAACAGCGGGACACGAACTGCTGAGTTTCTTGGACGCCTACTCCGGCTACAACCAAATCCTAATGGCCGAGGAGGATCAAGAGAAAACAACTTTCATCACCCACCAAGGGACTTACTGCTATAATGTGATACCATTCGGACTCAAGAACGCGGGGGCCACATACCAGAGGTTAGTTACCAAGATATTCAAGAAACAGCTCGGCAAGACAATGGAGGTCTATATCGATGACATGCTGGTGAAATCAACCAAGAAAGAAGACCATATCGGTCACTTGAAAGAAGCCTTTGAGATATTGAAGCGGTACGGGATGAAACTAAATCCGAAAAAATGCGCCTTCGGTGTAGCCTCAGGAAAATTTCTGGGTTTCCTTGTGTCACAACGAGGCATCGAGGTCAACCCGGATCAGATCAAGGCCATAGACTTAATACCTGAGGTACTGAACAGCAAGAAACAGGTACAGAAGCTGACAGGCGAATAGCCGCCCTATCAAGGTTCATTTCACGATCCTCGGACAGGTGCGACAAGTTCTTCAATGTACTGAGAAAAGATCATGGACTACAATGGAACGAAGAATGCATCGACGCCCTGAGGAAACTGAAAGCATATCTGTCCTCACCACCCCTGCTCGTTAAGGCAGACCCAGGCGAAAGTCTGCTCGTATATCTAGCGATATCCGAAGTCGCCGTCAGCGCAGTCGTGGTCCGCGAAAATAAAGGTACACAATCCCCCATTTACTATATCAGCAAAACCTTAATAGATGCCGAAACAAGGTACCCACACCTTGAAAAACTGGCTCTGGCACTAGTCGTAGCTTCGCGAAAGCTTAGACCCTACTTTCAATGTCACCCCATAAAGGTAATAACAACATTTCCCCTAAGGGGCATCCTGCATAAACCTGAGCTCTCAGGCAGACTCGCCAAATGGGCCATAGAGCTCAGCGAGCACGACATAACGTATCACCCGCGAACTGCCATTAAGTCGCAGGTACTCGCCGACTTTGTCGCCGATTTCAGTGCAGAAATTTTGCCGGAAGCGGAACAAGAGGCCCTTCGTGCCTCCACTCTTACCGACCTTTAGACCCTCTATACTGACGGAGCCTCGAATGCCTCGGGATTGGGACTGGGACTCGTCCTCGAAGTCCCTACAGGTGAAGTAATTTGCCAGTCCATACGATGTCCCGAGATGACTAACAACGAGGCCGAGTACGAGGCTGTGGTTGCAGGTATGAAGTTAGCACTCAAATACGGAGCCCGGCGACTCATCCTCCACTGTGACTCTCAACTCGTCGTAAATCAAGTCACCGGGACTTTCCAAATTAAAGAACAAAGACTACAAAAGTATCAATCAGAGATCCACAAGCTGATGCAAGAATTCGACGAATGCCGCCTCGAGCAGATACCTAGGGCACAAAACATTGAAGCAGACGGCCTAGCCAAGCTAGCCGCAGCCACCAAGAATACCAACAAAGGAAACATGGTCACTCTCCTCCATTCAGCCATAGATCACGTCAAGGTATTCTCCTTGAACTTAACTTGGGACTGGCGCAACCGCTTTGTATCCTATCTGCAGGATGGAACACTCCCGCAACACAAAAAAGAAGCCAAGAAACTCCGAGTGCAAGTTGCCCGATACAGCCTGGTAAATCATGACCTCTACAAAAGAACGTTCGGCGGCCCCCTCGCTAAATGCCTCGGACCCCACCAAACAAGACAAGTATTGGAGGAAGTGCACGAGGGCCATTGCGGCGCCCACACTGGTAACCGTGCCCTCGTCCGATGCCTCATCCCCGCCGGTTATTACTGGCCAACTATGAAAAAAGAAGCAGCAGACTACGTCCGGAGATGCGAGCAGTGTCAAAAATACGCCCCCATGATACATCAAGCGGGAGAACTCCTCCATTCAGTCACTTCGCCATGGCCCTTCATTAAATGGGGGATGAACATAATCGGCCCCCTGCCGGCTGGACGAGGAAAGGTACGTTTCCTTTTAGTTTTAACTTACTATTTCTCTAAATGGGTGGAAGCAGGTGCGTATGCCCAAATACGCGAACAGGAGGTCATCGCTTTTATATGGAAAAATGTTATATGCCGCTTCGGCATCCCCAAAGAAATCAGCTGCGACAATGGGCCTCAGTTCGTCGGAAAGAAAACGACCGAGTTCTACGAAAAATGGCACATCATGTGGATACTCTCCGCTCCATACCACCCAGCCGCCAATGGTCAAGCCGAATCTCCCAACAAAGTAATATTGAACATATTGAAAAAGAAGCTCGAGGAAGCTAAAGGGTTATGGCCCGAATTACTGCCTGAAGTATTATGGGCATACCGAACAATGCCAAAATCCATCACGGGAGAAACGCCATATTCACTGTTCTACGGGACCGATGCAGTCATACCCATCGAGATCGGGGAGGCAAGCCTGAGATACTCTCATGACAGTGGGGCGGGTAACGACGAAAATAGGTTACAAGACCTAGATGAAGTCGAAGAGCGGAGAGACATGGCCCATATTAGAATGATAGCCCAGAAACAGCAGATAGAGAGGTACTACAATAGAAAAACCAAAGTAAGATCACTCAAAGTTGGCGACTACATCCTCAAGGCCAAAACACTGGCATCGAAAGACCCAAACGAGGGAAAATTGGGAATCAACTGGGATGGACCGTATAAAATCACAGCAGCTGCAAACAAAGGAGCGTTCCAACTGGAAACAATGGAAGGGAAATCACTCCAAAACAACTGGAACGTCGCCCACCTCAAATACTTCCACTTCTGAGAGGCATCTCCCAAGCCGTACTCTTTTTCCCTCACCCGAGTTTTGTCCCGATTGGGTTTTCTCAGGGAGGTTTTTAACGAGGCGGCAAAGGGGATACCCCGTGGATCAAAAGCGCAATTCATCACCTCGGTCCATCAACACGGTCTCCAGACCGAAGTAATGAAGGGACTACCCTAGTCAGTCTCCCTTGTATACGCGAAGTCGATCTCCATTGTATAAACAAAAATCTCCATTATATGAATAGAAGTCAATCTCCATTGTATACGCAGAAGTCGATCTCCATTGTATAAGCAGAAATCTCCGTTATATGAACAAAAGTGTCGATCTCCATTGTATAAACAGAAGTCGAATCTCCATCGAAGCAAACGTCCTAACGGCTAAGGCCATCGACAATGGTTCGACCTCGACGGATACTACTTCGACGATAGTCGAAGCAAATGTCCTAACGGCTAAGGCCATCGACATTGGTTCGACCTCGACGGATACTACTTCGACGATGGTCGAAGTAACGTCCTAACGGCTAAGACCATCGACATTGGTTCGACCTCGTTCGAACCACGATGGATACTACTTCGACGATAGTCGAAGCAACATCCTAACAGCTAAAGGCCATCGACATCAGTTCGATCTCGTTTGAACCTCGACATCTTTTGAAAGGCAATATCCTCGAAGATTAAATGTAAAACAAAAACAACAAAAAGGGAGAAGCAACAAACAGACGAAGCGACAAAAACAAAAGTTTATATTACAACAAAAATTATTTACATTCGTCCACACGGACAGATTTTGGTACACCCCACAGCCAAAGAATATACGAAAGCAAAATATACAAGCTTAAACTAACTACCACCCCCCTGTGGGATAAGCGTCCTCATACCACGAGTCTGAGTCAAGGCGATCGACAGCCTCGGAAGCAACATCCTCCCCATCGGGAGAGTCGAGGTAATACCCACATAATTCACGAGCTGGGCGCGCTTCATTTCGCACCACCTGAACCTCCGCCTCCGTCGCTCGATCCTCTGCGTGTAAAGCTCTATATACATCAAGCCGAGCCTCTGCATAGACCCACATCTCATAGGCACTACGATGCGGGCCCTGACCAGACGGGAGACGAGACTAGGAGGGCCCAGAATGGCATTCCGCTTCCTTAGACCTCGGAGGGGCGACTTGCCTCTGCAACGCGGTCAATTTGTCGGCATTAGCACTCAGCTCGCCCTTATGTCTATCGATTCCGCCATTCTAACACCAAGCTCGGCGATCAGACTAGCTACCCTCTATTGCAAGTCGGCATTCTCCGCAGCCACCCCTCGATTCAATTCAAGTTCATCATCCTTCGCCTTGAGGAGAGCCTCCAGCTCACTATTACGAGCAACGGCCCTCACTAGCTCCCCATCCGTCTCCTCCAGTTCCGCCCCCCTACGTTCCAATTGGGCCTCCCTCTCCTTAATCCCCTCGCGGAACACTTGGAACTCGGGGTCCTGTCGGTAGAGATCAGCCACCGCTTGATGCTTAGCACGGCATTTTCAATACTTCCTCAACATCTTCTTATAGAGGTCCGTCCTCTTCCGCTCACGACGGTCCCTCTCTACCTCCAGGACGAGGGTCTGGGAAGAAAAAACAAGAGTAAGCATATTTCCATACCCATCCTACAATAAGCAAAGAAAAAAGTAGAAAGGTGATGAAACCTACCTGTAAAGCCATGCCGGCAACCTTCCGAGACAGCTCCATATCGTTCATCACCCTGAGCATCCCACTCTCGGGGGCGGCGCACAATAGGGTAAGCGACGATACGACCTGCTCGCTATTCAGCAGCAAGTTGCAATCCCTAGGGATTGTTATATGATGGTCAGATCCATCCGTCGCCGCCTCCACACGGGTGTGACAACCAAAAACTACGTTATGTCCTCAGGGCAACATCGAAACCCGACTCACTTGGCTTCCACG
>NC_031989.1:3236623-3237349 GCF_001879085.1 Nicotiana attenuata
GTTCCCCCTTTGCTGCAGCCACATCTCAGGCCCGGGGGAGGAGCACAGACTCCCGCCGTCCGCACTCCTGAGCAGCGAGTGCACGGTTGAGCAGGCTCCCGAGATTATTCCGGCACCGCCTGCAGCACCACTTCAGCCCGAGGATGGGTCAGCTGCTTCAGAGGACGAGCAGCGCAGGCTTGAGAGGTTCAAGAAGTATGATCCCCCAGTGTTCAGTGGATTAGCATCAGACGATGCCTTGGGATTTCTAGAGGAGTGTCATCGTATTCTTCGCACTATGGGCATAGTGGAGTCCAGTGGGGTTTCTTTCACTGCTTTTCAGCTTCGGGGAGCTGCCTATGATTGGTGGCGCACTTATGAGATAGACAGTCCAGTCGAGGCTGCTTCACTGACTTGGACCCAGTTCTCGGATATATTCATGAGAGAGTTTGTCCCCCAGAGTCTCAGGGATGCATGGCGCGCAGAGTTTGAGCATTTGCGCCGGGGTGCTATGAACGTTTCGGAGTATGCTATCCGTTATACCAGGTTGGCCAGGCACGCACCGGCTTTAGTTGCTACAGTTCGAGAGAGAGTTTGCAGGTTCATTGAGGGCCTTATTCCGCCCATCAGGTCTAGCATGGCTCGAGAGTTGGAGATGGACATTCCTTATCAGCAGGTAGTGAGCATTGCTAGAAGGATTGAGGGTATGCTCACCAGGGAGCGAGGAGAGAGGGAGGCCAAGAGGTC
>NC_031989.1:3241844-3255663 GCF_001879085.1 Nicotiana attenuata
ATTGCTGCAGCTGGTATTTTTCTTTCTGGTATTTTCGCTTCTGCGGCTTGGGAACCGCAGAAGCGGCCTTGGACGTCGCAGAATCGGCTTGTGCCCCCTTCCTCAGGTATTAGGTGGTAGTTGGTGCTTTTAGTTCGAGGTACCCGGGGGCCTCGGCATGCGATCCTGTCCCTTTAATGAAAACCGCAGAAGCGGTTGGCTTTCCGCTTAAGCGGGACCGCAGAAGCAGTCCCTTGTCCGCAGAAGCAGAAATGACTGTTCAGAAATATCAATTTCGAGGGTTTAATTTCATAAGTTTGAAAATCGATTGAGAGCTCGGGAGAAGGCAATTTTGAGTGGGTTTTGAAGAGAAAATCATTGGGTAACGTTTCCTTGATCCCTTTTCATTATATTTCATCATTATATAGCTAAATACATCATTGGAATTCGAATTTTGGACCAAAAATTGGATAATTTGGGGTAAAACTTCATTGGCTAGACTATTGAATTTTGAGTGGGCATTTGACCTCCGATTTGGGAGATTTTTATATGGTTAGACTCGTGAGAGTACGAGGGTTCTAAAAATGTGAAAATTATTCGATTCCGAGACGTTGGCTTGAGGGACGTTTTGGTCATTTTATCTATTTTCGCGCCCTAGCTTTAATTTTAATAGTGGAATCAGTTGTTTGCAATATTATTTACGATATGTAATTGAATTGAATAGATTTGGGCCATTTGGAGTCGGATACTCGTGGCAAAGGGGCGGTTCCTAGTGATATTGAGCCGGTTCGAGGTATGTGGCTTATCTAACCTTGTGTGGGGGACTTTTCCCCTTAGGATTGTTTTCTTGATATTTGAGTGCCTTGTACGTGAGGTGACGAGTGCGTACTTGAGCCGATTGATGAAAATCCGGTTTTCACTTAAGTTGTTGATATTTAGCTTTCTTTACTACTTGCCTTATCCCACTTGAAATCATACTTGTGCTAGATTTCGAAAGCATGTTTAGCTGACTTAACTGCCTAATTGCTTAAGTTGTTTGACTGTACTACGTGAAGCATGCTAGGCTAATTCTATCTGTTGCTCTGTCTTTCGTGCTTTATTCCTTGGTTTGTTTCTGGCTGTGGTTGCGCATTTACATTGGGACTACGGATGTGGGATTCCGGTAGCTCCCCCCTTGGTTGTTTACTTTGGGACTATGGGTTCGATTCCCGGTAGATCCCCCTGCACTTTTACTTGCGACTGCGGGTTAGATTCCCGATAGATCTCTGCATTTTGATGGTTGGACTACGGGACGGTATCCCGGAAGATCCTTCGGTTTGGTATACGAGTTGGACTACGGGACGGTATCCCGGGAGATCCACTGGACATTTGAGTAAAGGGCTACAGGACGGTATCCTGGGAGACCCTCATTGTTATCATTGGTATTGAGTTGTATTTACTCTGTGTTTGCTCTGTTCTTTTGTGGTTGTTATTGTCTCATTGACCTGCCTTAATTCACTGTTGTATTTATTATTTCTGTCAGATTATCATACCGTTAATTATTGTTATTACTGTATTTTGTCTCAGTATGGCCCTGACCTTCCTCGTCACTACCCAACCGAGGTTAGGCTTGGCACTTACCTGAGTACCGTTGTGGTGTACTCATGCCCTTCCTGCGCATGTTATTTTTTCATGTGCAGATCATCCAGATACCTCTACCTAGGCGCACTATCAGTGAGGCAGGAGGACTACGGAGACTTCGAGGTAGATCTGCTGCGTCCGCAGACCGACGAGTCTCCCTCTCACTCTATCTCTAGTACTTAGTTTTTCTTCTTTCAACTGTTAGATCTTCTGGAGTTTGGAGCCTTTACTTTTCGCTTCTGCAGCATGTGTTGCCCGTGAGTTTTCGGGTTTTGGGGATTGTTTGAAACTCGTGATATTGAGTTGTACATGCCGAGCGGCATTCAGTATAGTTTCTTTTAGTATTTAATTTGGTTTCCTCTATTTTTCCGCAATTATTATATTTCCGCACTATAGGCTTACCTGGTCGTGGGGACTAGGTGGCGTCATGACATGTTCACAGTTGGTGAACTAGGGTCGTGTCAAGTTGGTATCAGAGCTCTAGGTTCATAAGAGTCACGGAGCACAGGCCAGTTTATTAGAGTCTCGCTGATCGGTACGGAGACGTTTGTACTTATCTACGAGGGGCTATGTAACTGTTTAGGGAAAAATCTTCATTTCATTTGAATTCCTTGTCGTGCGATATTTTGACATCAATTCTAAACTTCTGACTTCTATTCTCTCACAGATGGTGAGGACAGGTGCCACTCGAGATGATCAGGCACCCGCGCCCCCTACTACAGCCGTCAGAGGCCAGGGCCGGGGGAGAGGTCGAGGACGTGCACGTGGTGCAGCCAGAGCACCTGCGCGAGCTGCCGCCGAGGTACCACCAGCAGATCCAGCCGGAGCCCAGGCACCTGGCACACCTACTACTGCCATTACTACTCCAGCGCTCCAGAAGACTTTGGCTCAGTTCATGAGCATGTACACCACCTTGGCTCAGGCGGGGTTGCTTCCCCTTGCTGCAGCCGCATCCCAGGCCGGGGGAGGAGCACAGACTCCCGCCGTCCGCACTCCTGAGCAGCGAGTGCAGGTTGAGCAGGCTCCCGAGATTATTCCGGCACCGCCTGCAGCACCAGTTCAGTCCGAGGATGGGTCAGCTGCTTCAGAGGACGAGCAGCGCAGGCTTGAGAGGTTCAAGAAGTATGATCCCCCAGTGTTCAGTGGATTAGCATCAGACGATGCCTTGGGATTTCTAGAGGAGTATCATCGTATTCTTTGCACTATGGGCATAGTGGAGTCCAGCGGGGTTTCTTTCACTGCTTTTCAGCTTCGGGGAGCCGCCTATGATTGGTGGCGAACTTATGAGATAGACAGTCCAGTCGAGGCTGCTTCACTGACTTGGACCCAGTTCTCGGATATGTTTATGAGAGAGTTTGTTCCCCAGAGTCTCAGGGATGCATGGCGCGCAGAGTTTGAGCCCTTGCACCAGGGTGCTATGACAGTTTCAGAGTATACCATCCGTTATACCAGGTTGGCCAGGCACGCACCGGCTTTGGTTGCTACAGTTCGAGAGAGAGTTCGCAGGTTCATTGAGGGCCTTATTCCGCCCATCAGGTCTAGCATGGCTCGAGAGTTAGAGATGGACATTCCTTATCAGCAGGTAGTGAGCATGGCTAGGAGGATTGAGGGTATGCTCGCCAGGGAGCAAGGAGAGAGGGAGGCCAAGAGGTCTCGAGAGTCGGGTCACTACTCTGGTGCCCGTACCCCATCAGCAGGTCGTTATGGCAGAGGTTATTCGGGTCGCCCTGTACATTCAGCTCTTCCAGCAGCCGGCAGTACTCCAGCTCCACCTCCACCTCAGGAGCCTTACTATGCACCTCCAGTTTCTAGCGCGCCTCCTGCGCGGGGTGCTTCCAGAGGTCAGCCCAGCAGGCCTAGTCCCAGCCAGTCACAGCCACCGCGTCCTCCCAGAGCTTGTTTTGAGTGTGGTGATACACGCCACATGGTTAGGGACTGCCCCAGACTTGGTAGGGGTGCATCTTCACAGACTGCTCAGCCGCAGCGTGCTCCTCAGAGTTCTCAGGCCATGATCACAGCTCCAGCAGCTACCCCACCTGCCCAGCCGGCTAGGGGCGGAGGTCGGGGAGATAGAGGTCGCCCTCGAGAGAGGGGCCGGGCCAGATATTATGCTATTCCTGCTCGTACTGAGGCTGTTGCCTCCGACTCCGTCATTACAGGTATTATTCTGGTTTGTCACAGAGAGGCATCGGTTCTATTCGATCCGGGCTCTACTTACTCTTATGTGTCTTCTTACTTTGCTCCTCATTTGGGTGTGCCTCGGGATTCTTTGAGTGCCCCCGTTTATGTTTCTACTCCTGTGGGAGATTCTCTTGTTGTGGACCGCGTTTATCGGTCATGTTTGGTTACTATTCGTGGTTTTGAGACCAGAGCAGACTTATTATTACTCGGTATGGTGGATTTTGACATTATTTTGGGCATGGACTGGTTGTCGCCCCATTTTGCTATTCTTGATTGTCACGCCAAGACCGTGACGCTGGCTATGCCAGGTATTCCGCGTGTTGAGTGGAGTGGTACTTTAGATCACACTCCCAGTAGAGTTATCTCTTTTCTTAAAGCTCAGCGCATGGTTGAGAAGGGGTGTGCCGCGTATTTGGCTTATGTGAGAGATGTTAGTGTTGATACCCCTTCTGTTGATTCTGTTCCAGTGGTACGGGATTATCCCGATGTATTTCCAGCTGATCTTCCGGGCATGCCGCCTGATAGAGACATTGATTTCGGCATTGATCTGTTGCCGGGCACTCAGCCCATTTCCATTCCTCCGTATCGTATGGCTCCTCCTGAGTTGAAGGAGTTGAAGGATCAGTTGCAGGAATTGCTTGGTAAGGGTTTTATTCGACCCAGTGTTTCACCGTGGGGTGCTCCTGTTTTGTTTGTGAAGAAAAAGGATGGTTCTATGCGCATGTGTATTGACTACCGCCAGTTGAACAAGGTTACAGTGAAGAACCGTTATCCTTTGCCTCGCATTGATGATCTGTTTGACCAGCTTCAGGGCGCACAGGTGTTTTCTAAGATTGACTTGCGCTCAGGTTACCATCAGTTGAAGATTCGGGAGCCAGATATCCCGAAGACTGCTTTCAGGACTCGGTATGGTCATTACGAGTTCCTTGTTATGTCTTTTGGGCTGACTAATGCCCCGGCAGCTTTTATGCATTTGATGCACAGTGTATTCAGGCCATATCTTGACTCGTTCGTGATTGTTTTTATTGATGATATTCTGGTGTATTCCCGGAGTCGGGAAGATCATGAGCAGCATCTGAGGACCGTGCTACAGACCTTGAGGGAGAAAAAGTTATATGCAAAGTTCTCAAAATGTGAGTTTTGGCTGAGTTCTGTGGCATTCTTAGGCCATGTGATTTCTAGTGAGGGTATTCGGGTGGATCCGAGGAAGGTAGAGGCCGTGCAGAGTTGGCCCAGGCCGTCCTCAGCTACAGAGATTCGCAGTTTCCTTGGCTTGGCGGGTTACTACCGTCGTTTCGTGGAGGGATTTTCATCGATTGCTGCCCCTATGACTAGATTGACCCAGAAGGGTGCCCCATTTCAGTGGACAGAGGAGTGTGAGGCGAGCTTTCAGAAGCTCAAGACAGCTTTGACTACAGCCCCTATCTTGATGTTGCCTACCGGTTCGGGGTCTTATACTGTCTATTGTGACGCCTCGAGAGTTGGCCTTGGAGCAGTGTTGATGCAGGACGGTAGGGTGATTGCCTACGCGTCCAGACAGTTGAAGATACATGAAAAGAATTACCCTGTCCACGACCTTGAGTTAGCTGCCATTGTTCATGCCTTGAAGATCTGGCGTCATTATTTATATGGAGTGCCTTGCGAGATCTATACTGATCATCGGAGTTTGCAGCACTTGCTCAAGCAAAAGGATCTCAATATGCGTCAGAGGAGGTGGTTAGAGCTGCTGAAGGATTATGACATCACTATCCTATATCACCCGGGCAAGGCCAATGTGGTGGCGGATGCCTTGAGTCGCCGGGCGGAGAGTTTGGGGAGTTTGGCATATTTACCAGCTTCAGAGAGGCCTATGGCGATGGATGTTCAGGCCTTAGCCAGCCAGTTCGTGAGATTGGATCTTTCGGAGCCCAGTCGGGTTCTAGCCTGTGTGGTTTCCCGGTCTTCCCTATTTGACCGTATCAGGGAGCGGCAGTATGATGACCCTCATTTGCTTGTCCTTCAGGACAGGGTCCAGCGTGGGGATGCCAGAGATGTGACCATTGGAGATGATGGAGTAATGAGGATGCAGGGCCGGATTTGTGTGCCCAATGTTGATGGCCTTCGAGAGTTGATTCTAGCAGAGGCCCATAGTTCGCGGTATTCCATCCATCCGGGTGCCGCGAAGATGTATCAGGACCTGAGGCAGCACTACTGGTGGAGGCGGATGAAGAAGGATATAGTTGGTTATGTGTCTAGATGCCTCAACTGCCAGCAGGTGAAGTATGAGCACCAGCGCCCGGGTGGGTTGCTCCAGCAGATAGAGATTCCGGAGTGGAAATGGGAGCGCATCACCATGGATTTTGTATCTGGACTTCCACGGACCTTGAAGAAGTTTGATTCCATTTGGGTTATTGTGGACCGGCTGACCAAGTCCGCTCATTTCATTCCTGTGTGTACCACTTATTCATCGGAGCGATTGGCGGAGATTTATATCAGGGAGATCGTCCGTCTGCATGGTATTCCAGTTTCTATCATTTCAGACAGAGGTACTCAGTTTACATCGCGGTTCTGGAGAGCTATGCAGCAGGAGTTAGGCACTCGGGTGGAGTTGAACACAGCATTTCACCCCCAGACGGACGGACAGTCCGAGCGCACTATTCAGATTCTTGAGGACATGCTCCGTGCGTGCGTGATTGAGTTTGGAGGGTCTTGGGATCATTTCTTGCCATTGGCGGAGTTTGCTTATAACAACAGTTATCAGTCCAGCATTCGGATGGCGCCGTATGAGACTTTATATGGCAGGAGGTGTAGATCTCCGGTGGGTTGGTTTGAGCCGGGTGAGGCCAGGCTATTGGGTACAGAGATGGTTCAGGATGCATTGGAGAAGGTCAAGGTGATTCAGGACAGACTCCGTACAGCCCAGTCTAGACAGAAGAGTTACGCGGACAGGAAGGTTCGTGATGTTTCATATATGGTTGGTGAGCGGGTTCTGCTTCGGGTCTCGCCTAGGAAGGGCGTCATGAGGTTTGGAAAGAAAGGGAAGCTGAGTCCGAGGTTTATTGGCCCTTTTGAGATCTTGAGGCGAGTTGGGGAGGTTGCCTATGAGCTTGCCTTACCTCCCAGCTTGGCCGGAGTTCATCCGGTATTTCAAGTTTCGATGCTCCGGAGGTATCACGGTGATCCGTCGCACGTGTTGGATTTCAGTTCAATCCAGTTGGACAAGGATCTATCCTATGTTGAGGAGCCAGTGACTATTTTGGACAGGCAGATCAGAAAGTTGAGGTCAAAGAACATAGCTTCAGTAAAGGTTCAGTGGCGGGGTCAGCCGGCTGAAGAGGCGACTTGGGAGACCGAGCAGGATATGCGCAGCCAGTACCCTCATCTTTTCACTACTTCAGGTATGTTCTCTATGCTCGTTCGAGGACGAACGAATGTTTAAGTGTAGGAGGATGTAACAACCCGGCCGGTCGTTTTTGGAATTTACGCCCCGATCCCCCGTTAACTGCTTCCCCTAAGTTCATTTCTGCTATTTTGGTTTGCCGGGACGTTCGGTGTTGAGTTTTGGAAAGTTTTGGGACACTTAGTCCCTAAATGAGAGCTTAAGTGTTGAAAAGTGGTCCGTAGTCGGAACAGTATGAAGACGACCTCGGAATGGAAATCCGATGGTTCCGTTAGCTCCGTTAGGTGATTTCGGGGTTGGGAGCATGTTCGGAATGTATTTTGGGAGCTCGTAGCTCATTTAGGCTTGAAATGCCGAAGTTTGAATTTTTGAAGTTTCCGGTTCGATAGTGAGTTTTTGATCCGAGGGTCGGATTGGAATTCCGAAAGTTGCAGTAGCTACGTCATGTCATTTGGGATGTGTGTGCAAAATTTCAGGTCATTCGGACGTGTTTTGGTTAGGTTTTTGATCGAAAGCATATTTGGAAGAAACTTGTAGTTCTTAGGCTTGAATCTTTGATTTAATCGGACTTCCGGTGTGGTTTTTGGTGTTTTAAGGATTGGTACAAGTTCGAATAAGGTATTAGGTGGTATTGCTGCTTTTGGTTGAGGTTCCGGGGTCCTCGGGATGATTTCGGGTGGTTAACCGAGAAATTTCTAAGTAATTGCTGCAGCTAGTATTTTTGTTTCTGGTATTTTCGCTTCTGCAGCTTCGGAACCGCAGAAGCGGAGCCGCAGAAGCGGCCTTGGACGTCGCAGAAGCGGCTTGTGCCCCCTTCCTCAGGAGCCGCAGAAGCGGTGCCACTTCCGCAGAAGCGAAGCCGCAGAAGCGGCCCAGCTATCACAGATGTGGTCCTGTCCTTTTTAATGAAAACCGCAGAAGCGGTTAGCTTTCCGCTTAAGCGGGACCGCAGAAGCGGTCCCTTGTCCGCAGAAGCGGAAATGACTGTTCAGAAATATCAATTTCGAGGGTTTAATTTCATAAGTTTGAAAATCGATTGAGAGCTCGGGAGAAGGCGATTTTGAGTGGGTTTTGAAGAGAAAATCATTGGGTAACGTTTCCTTGATCCCTTTTCATTATATTTCATCATTATATAGCTAAATACATCATTGGAATTCGAATTTTGGACCAAAAATTGGATAATTTGGGGTAAAAACTTCATTGGCTAGACTATTGAGTTTTGAGTGGGTATTTGACCTCCGATTTGGGAGATTTTTATACGGTTAGACTCGTGAGAGTACGAGGGTTCTAAAAATGTGAAAATTATTCAACTCCGAGACGTTTGCTTGAGGGGCATTTTGGTCATTTTATCTATTTTCGCGCCCTAGCTTTAATTTTAATAGCGGAATCAGTCGTTTGCAATATTATTTACGATATGTAATTGAATTGAATAGATTTGGTCCATTTGGAGTCGGATACTCGTGGTAAAGGCGTGGTTTCTATTGATATCGAGCCGGTTCGAGGTAAGTGGCTTGTCTAACCTTGTGTGGGGGACCTTTCCCCTTAGGATTTGTTATTTGTTGATTTGAGTTCCTTGTACGCGAGGTGACGAGCGCGTACTTGAGCCAATTGTTGAAAATCTGGTTTTCTTAAGATATTGAGATAGAGTTCCTTTCTTATTTGCTTTATTCTACTTGCAATTATAACCTGTGCTAGATTAGGAAAGCATGTTTAGTTGATTTAACTTGCCTAATTGCTTATGTTGCCTTGACGGTACTACGTGAAGCATGCTAGGCCGGTACTACCTGTTGCTTGTCTTTTGTACTTCGTTTCCGTGTACCTTCTGGTTGTGATTGCGCATTTACATTGGGACTACGGATGTGGGATTCCGGTAGCTCCCCCCCTTGTTTGTTTACTTTGGAACTGCGGGTTCGATTCCCGATAGATCCCGCTGCACCATTACTTTGGGACTGCGGGTTAGATTCCCGATAGATCCCTCTGCATTTTGATGGTTGGACTACGGGACGGTATCCCGGAAGATCTTTCGGTTTGGTATGAGTTGGACTACGGGACGGTATCCCGGAAGATCCACTGGACAGTTGAGGAAAGGGCTACAGGACGGTATCCTAGGAGACCCTCATTGTTATCATTGGTATTGAGTTGTATTTACTCTGTGTTTGCTCTGTCCTTTTGTGGTTGTTATTGTCTCGTTGACCTGCCTTATTTCACTGCTGTATTTATTATTTCTGTCAGATTATCATACTGTTAATTATTGTTATTACTTTATTTTGTCTCAGTATGGCCCTGACCTTCCTCGTCACTACCCAACCGAGGTTAGGCTTGGCACTTACTGAGTACCGCTGTGGTGTACTCATGCCCTTCTTGCGCATGTTTTGCTTGTGCAGATCATTCAGGTACCTCCACTCAGGCGCACTATCAGTGAGGCAGGAGGACTACAGAGACTTCGAGGTAGATCTGATGCATCCGCATACCAACGAGTCTCCCTCTTACTCTATCTTTAGTACTTAGTTTCCTTCTTTCGGTTGTTAGAAATTCTGGAGTTTGGAACCTTTACTATACACTTCTGTAGCCTGTGTTGCCCGTGAGTTTGCGGGTTTTGGGAATTATTTTAGACTTGTGATATTGAGTGGTAACTGTTTAGGAAAAATCTCCGTTTCATTTGAATTCCTTGTCGTGCGATATTTTGACATCAATTTTGAACTTCTGACTTCTATTCTCTCACATATGGCGAGGACACGTGCCACTCGAGATGACCAGGCACCCGCGCCCCCTGCTGCAACCGCCAGACGCCGGGGCCGGGGGAGAGGTCGAGGACGCGCACGTGGTGCAGCCAGAGCACCTGCGCGAGCTGGCGCCGAGGTACCACCAGCAGATCCAGCCGGAGCCCAGGCACCTGGCACACCTACTTCTGCCACTACTACTCCAGCGCTCCAGGAGACTTTGACTCAGTTCATGAGCATGTACACCACCTTGGCTCAGGCGGGGTTGCTTCCCCTTGCTGCAGCCACATCCCAGGCCGGGGGAGGAGCACAGACTCCCGCCGTCCGCACTCCTGAGCAGCGAGTGCAGGCTCCCGAGATTATTCCGGCACCGCCTGCAGCACCAGTTCAGCCCGAGGATTGGTCAGCTGCTTCAGAGGACGAGCAGCGCAGACTTGAGAGGTTCAAGAAGTATGATCCCCCAGTGTTCAGTGGATTAGCATCAGACGATGCCTTGGGATTTCTAGAGGAGTACCATCGTATTCTTCGCACTATGGGCATAGTGGAGTCCAGCGGGGTTTCTTTCACTGCTTTTCAGCTTCGGGGAGCTGCCTATGATTGGTTGCGCACTTATGAGATAGACAGTCCAGTCGAGGCTGCTTCACTGACTTGGACCCAGTTCTCGGATATGTTCATGAGAGAGTTTGTCCCCAAGAGTCTCAGGGATGCATGGCGCGCAGAGTTTGAGCATTTGCGCCAGGGTGCTATGACCGTTTCGGAGTATGCTATCCGTTATACCAGGTTGGCCAGGCATGCACCGGCTTTGGTTGCTACAGTTCGGGAGAGGGTTCGTAAGTTTATTGAGGGTCTTACCCCACCCATCAGATGTAGCATGGCTCGAGAGTTGGAGACGGACGTTCCTTATCAGCAGGTAGTGAGAATTGCTAGGAGGATTGAGGGTATGTTCGCCAGGGAGCGAGGGGAGAGGGAGGCCAAGAGGTCTCGAGAGTCGGGTCACTACTCTGGTGCCCGTACCCCATCAGCAGGTCGTTATGGTAGGGGTTATGCGGGTCGCCCTGTTCATTCAGCTCTTCCAGCAGCCGGCAGTACTCCAGCTCCACCTGCACCTCAGGAGCCTTACTATGCACCTCCAGTTTCTAGCGCGCCTCCTGCGCGGGGTGTTTCCAGAGGTCAGTCCAGCAGGCCTAGTCCCAGCCAGTCATAGCCACCGCGTCCTCCCAGAGCTTGTTTCGAGTGCGGTGATACACGCCACATGGTTAGGGACTGCCCCAGACTTGGTAGGGGTGCATCTTCACAGACTGCTCAGCCGCAGCGTGCTCCTCAGAGTTCTCAGGCCATGATCACAGCTCCAGCAGCTACCCCACCTGCCCAGCCGGCTAGGGGCGGAGGTCGGGGAGATAGAGGTCGCCCTCGAGAGAGGGGCCGGGCCAGATATTATGCTATTCCTGCTCGTACTGAGGCTGTTGCCTCCGACTCCATCATTACAGGTATTATTCTGGTTTGTCACAGAGAGGCATCGGTTCTATTCGATCCGGGCTCTACTTACTCTTATGTGTCTTCTTACTTTGCTCCTCATTTGGGTGTGCCTCGGGATTCTTTGAGTGCCCCCGTTTATGTTTCTACTCCTGTGGGAGATTCTCTTGTTGTGGACCGCGTTTATCGGTCATGTTTGGTTACTATTCGTGGTTTTGAGACCAGAGCAGACTTATTGTTACTCGGTATGGTGGATTTTGACATTATTTTGGGCATGGACTGGTTGTCGCCCCACTTTGCTATTCTTGATTGTCACGCCAAGACCGTGACGCTGGCTATGCCAGGTATTCCGCGTGTTGAGTGGAGTGGTACTGTAGACCACACTCCCAGTAGAGTTATCTCTTTTCTTAAAGCTCAGCGCAAGGTTGAGAAGGGGTGTGCCGCGTATTTGGCTTATGTGAGAGATGTTAGTGTTGATACCCCTTCTGTTGATTCTGTTCCAGTGGTACGGGATTATCCCGATGTATTTCCAGCTGATCTTCCGGGCATGCCGCCTGATAGAGACATTGATTTTGGCATTGATCTGTTGCCGGGCACTCAGCCCATTTCCATTCCTCCGTATCGTATGGCTCCTCCTGAGTTGAAGGAGTTGAAGGATCAGTTGCAGGAATTGCTTGGTAAGGGTTTTATTCGACCTAGTGTTTCACCGTGGGGTGCTCCTGTTTTGTTTGTGAAGAAAAAGGATGGTTCTATGCGCATGTGTATTGACTACCGCCAGTTGAACAAGGTTACAGTGAAGAACCGTTATCCTTTGCCTCGTATTGATGATCTGTTTGACCAGCTTCAGGGCGCACAGGTGTTTTCTAAGATTGACTTGCGCTCAGGTTACCATCAGTTGAAGATTCGGGAGCCAGATATCCCGAAGACTGCCTTCAGGACTCGATATGGCCATTACGAGTTCCTTGTCATGTCATTTGGGCTGACCAATGCCCCTGCAGCTTTCATGCATTTGATGCACAGTGTGTTCAGGCCATATCTTGACTCGTTCGTGATTGTTTTTATTGATGATATTCTGGTGTATTCCCGGAGTCGGGAAGATCATGAGCAGCACCTGAGGACCGTGCTACAGACCTTGAGGGAGAAAAAGTTATATGCAAAGTTCTCAAAATGTGAGTTTTGGCTGAGTTCTGTGGCATTCTTAGGCCATGTGATTTCTAGTGAGGGTATTCGGGTGGATCCGAGGAAGGTAGAGGCCGTGCAGAGTTGGCCCAGGCCGTCCTCAGCTACAGAGATTCGCAGTTTCCTTGGCTTGGCGGGTTACTACCGTCGTTTCGTGGAGGGATTTTCATCAATTGCTGCCCCTATGACTAGATTGACCTAGAAGTGTGCCCCATTTCAGTGGACAGAGGAGTGTGAGGCGAGCTTTCAGAAGCTCAAGACAGCTTTGACTACAGCCCTAATCTTGATGTTGCCTACCGGTTCGGGGTCTTATACTGTCTATTATGATGCCTCGAGAGTTGGCCTTGGAGCAGTGTTAATGCAGGATGGTAGGGTGATTGCCTACGCGTCCAGACAGTTGAAGATACATGAAAAGAATTACCCTGTCCACGACCTTGAGTTAGCTGCCATTGTTCATGCCTTGAAGATCTGGCGTCATTATTTATATGGAGTGCCTTGCGAGATCTATGCTGATCATCGGAGTTTGCAGCACTTGCTCAAGCAAAAGGATCTCAATATGCGTCAGAGGAGGTGGTTAGAGCTGCTGAAGGATTATGACATCACTATCCTATATCACCCGGGCAAGGCCAATGTGGTGTCAGATGCCTTGAGTCGCCGGGCGGAGAGTTTGGGGAGTTTGGCATATTTACCAGCTTCAGAGAGGCCTATGGCGATGGATGTTCAGGCCTTAGCCAGCCAGTTCGTGAGATTGGATCTTTCGGAGCCCAGTCGGGTTCTAGCTTGTGTGGTTTCCCGGTCTTCCTTATTTGATCGTATCAGGGAGCGGCAGTATGATGACCCTCATTTGCTTGTCCTTCGGGATAGGGTTCAGCGTGGGGATGCTAGGGATGTGACCATTGGAGATGATGGAGTAATGAGGATGCAGGGCCGGATTTGTGTGCCCAATGTTGATGGTCTTCGAGAGATGATTCTAGCAGAGGCCCATAGTTCGTGGTATTCCATCCATCTGGGTGCCGCGAAGATGTATCAGGACCTGAGGCAGCACTACTGGTGGAGGCGGATGAAGAAGGATATAGTTGGTTATGTGTCTAGATGCCTCAACTGCCAGCAGGTGAAGTATGAGCACCAGCGCCCCGGTGGGTTGCTCCAGCAGATAGAGATTCCGGAGTGGAAATGGGAGCGCATCACCATGGATTTTGTATCTGGACTTCCACGGACCTTGAAAAAGTTTGATTCCATTTGGGTTATTGTGGACCGGCTGACCAAGTCCGCTCATTTCATTCCTGTG
>NC_031989.1:3256124-3274734 GCF_001879085.1 Nicotiana attenuata
CTTGAAATGCCGAAGTTTGAATTTTTGAAGTTTCCGATCCGATAGTGAGTTTTTGATCCGAGGGTCGGATTGGAATTCCGGAAGTTGCAGTAGCTCCGTCATGTCATTTGGGATGTGTGTGCAAAATTTCAGGTCATTCGGGTGAGGTTTGGTTAGGTTTTTGATCGAAAGTGTGTTTTGTTGGAATTTGAAGTTCTTAGGCTTGAATCTTTGATTTAATCGGACTTCCGGTGTGGTTATAGGTGTTTTAAGGATTGGTACAAGTTCGAATAAGGTATTAGGTGGTATTGGTGCTTTTGGTTGAGGTTCCGGGGGCCTCGGGATGATTTCGGGTGGTTAACGGAGAAATTTCTAAGTAATTGCTGCAGCTGGTATTTTTCTTTCTGGTATTTTCGCTTCTGCGGCTTGGGAACCGCAGAAGCGGAGCTGCAGAAGTGGCCTTGGACGTCGTAGAAGCGGCTTGTGCCCCCTTCCTCAGGAGCCGCAGAAGCGGTGCCACTTCCGCAGAAGCGGCCCAGCTATCGCAGATGCGGTCCTGTCCCTTTTAATGAAAATCGCAGAAGCGGTTAGCTTTCCGCTTAAGCGGGACCGCAGAAGCGGTCCCTTGTCCGCAGAAGCGGAAATGACTGTTCAGAAATATCAATTTCGAGGGTTTAATTTCATAAGTTTGAAAATCGATTGAGAGCTCGGGAGAAGGCGATTTTGAGTGGGTTTTGAAGAGAAAATCATTGGGTAACGTTTCCTTGATCCCTTTTCATTATATTTCATCATTATATAGCTAAATACATCATTGGAATTCGAATTTTGGACCAAAAATTGGATAATTTGGGGTAAAAACTTCATTGGCTAGACTATTGAGTTTTGAGTGGGCATTTGACCTCCGATTTGGGAGATTTTTATATGGTTAGACTCGTGAGAGTACGAGGGTTCTAAAAATGTGAAAATTATTCGATTCCGAGACGTTGGCTTGAGGGGCGTTTTGGTCATTTTATCTATTTTCGCGCCCTAGCTTTAATTTTAATAGTGGAATCAGTTGTTTGCAATATTATTTACGATATGTAATTGAATTGAATAGATCCATTTGGAGTCGGATACTCATGGCAAAGGCGCAGTTTCTAGTGATATTGAGCCGATTCGAGGTAAGTGGCTTATCTAACCTTGTGTGGGGGACTTTTCCCCTTAGGATTGTTTTCTTGATATTTGAGTGCCTTGTACGTGAGATGACGAGCGCGTACTTGAGCCGATTGATGAAAATCCGGTTTTCACTTAAGTTGTTGATATTTAGCTTTCTTTACTACTTGCCTTATCCTACTTGAAATCATACTTGTGCTAGATTTGGAAAGCATGTTTAGCTGACTTAACAACCTAATTGCTTAAGTTGTTTGACTGTACTACGTGAAGCATGCTAGGCTAATTCTATCTGTTGCTCTGTCTTTCGTGCTTTATTCCTTGGTTTGTTTCTGGCTGTGGTTGCGCATTTACATTGGGACTATGGATGTGGGATTCCGGTAGCTCCCCCCCCCCCCCCTTGGTTGTTTACTTGGGACTGCGGGTTCGATTCCCGGTAGATCCCCCTGCACTTTTACTTGGTACTGCGGGGTAGATTCCCGATAGATCCCCCTGCATTTTTATAGTTGGACTACGGGACGGTGCATCAAGGTTTGGTTACCATGGCCAGTTTGGTGTGGATTCTATCCCCTTGGATCGGGAATACTATCATACCCAAGAAGCAGACGATGAACACAAAAACCCTGCGGTGAATCCAGCCTAAGGAAGTGATGGAGAATTCGTCATGAAAAATACGATAAGATCTGCTGTGATCGTATCGTTCATAGAGGAAGTTGTTGATACCCAATTTTTCCCTATATTTTTTATATGTGCAAAATACTTTCAAAATAGNGTTGGACTACGGGACGGTATCCCGGAAGATCCTTCGGTTTGGTATACGAGTTGGACTACGGGACGGTATCCCGGGAGATCCACTAGACAGTTGAGGAAAGGGCTACAGGACGGTATCCTGGGAGACCCTCATTGTTATCATTGGTATTGAGTTGTATTTACTCTGTGTTTGCTCTGTTCTTTTGTGGTTGTTATTGTCTCGTTGACCTGCCTTATTTCACTGCTGTATTTATTATTTCTGTCAGATTATCATACCGTTAATTATTGTTATTACTGTATTTTGTCTCAGTATGGCCCTGACCTTCCTCGTCACTACCCAACCGAGGTTAGGCTTGGCACTTACTGAGTACCGCTGTGGTGTACTCATGCCCTTCCTGCGCATGTTTTTTTTTTCATGTGCAGATCATCCAGGTACCTCTACCCAGGAGCACTATCAGTGAGGCAGGAGGACTACGGAGACTTCGAGGTAGATCTGCTGTGTCCGGACCGACGAGTCTCCCTCTCACTCTATCTCTAGTACTTAGTTTTTCTTCTTCCGGTTGTTAGATATTCTGGAGTTTGGAGCCTTTATTTTTTGCTTCTGTAGCCTGTGTTGCCCGTGAGTTTTCGGGTTTTGGGGATTGTTTGAAACTCGTGATATTGAGTTGTACATGCCGAGCGGCATTTAGTACAGTTTCTTTTAGTATTTAATTTGGTTTCCTCTATTTTTCCGCAATTATTATATTTCCGCAATATTAGGCTTACCTGGTCGTGGGGACTAGGTGCCGTCATGACATGTTCACAGTCGGTGAACTAGGGTCGTGACGTTCAACCATGTCTATTTCCATTATCTGTTGGCATTTGTCTTGATTATCATGTTGAGTTTCTCTGTTGACATGTGTTTGAAGCACCTCTTCAGTTATTGCTTGAGCTTCAACCATATCTATTTCCATTATCTGTTGGCATTTGTTTTGATTGTCATGTTGAGTTTCTGTGTTGACATGTTCGTTGCTTGTTGATCCAAAAACTCTTTCCGAAATATCAACAATAAAACGACAGCCCTTGAAGAGTGAATGAGTTTTTAGTAACTCTATACATGTGTGAAGATCTAAGTCTTTGGATACAAGCATTCCTTTGCTTGTTCCAAGGTTGATGTCAAACTATATCACTGCTTCAAACTTGTGTCTATCCAATTCAATAACCTCAAAGATCTGTTAAATGAAATCTTCAAACCAAATTGACTCAGGTACTAGAACAAGCTTTGTTTGATGATCAAGATATTTATAGTCTTCAGTCCATCTACCATTAAAAGCAACTATAATGCATATTCTTTCCATCCTGCATGTCAAGAGAATGGGAAACTCAGGACATATTTTATAAAGCAATCCTTGTATAATTAAGAACAGGTACTGTAAGTTCAGGACCAAGTTATGGACCAAGTGTCCTTAACATTTGAACTTGAAATTCAAAGTTAAGGACTGCCTGTCCTTAACTTTTGAACCTGTAATTGAAACTTAAGGACTGCCTGTCCTTAACTTTTGAACTTGGAAATCAAACTTAAGGATTGCATGTCCTTAACTTTTGAACCTTCAAGTCAAACTTAAGGACTCATGTCCTTAACTTTTCAACCTATAATTCAAACTTAAAGACTTCCTGTCCTTAACTTTTGAACCTGCAAGTAAAACTTAAGGACTTCCTGTCCTTAACTTTTGAACCTGAAATTCAAACTTAAGGACTTCCTGTCCTTAACTTTTGAACCTGCAAGGAAAACTTAAGGACTTCCTGTCCTTAACTTTTGAACCTGCAAGTCAAACTTAAGGACTCATGTCCTTAACTATTCAATCTGTAATTCAAACTTAAGGACTACGTGTCCTTAACGTTTTAACTAATAAGTGTAAGTTAAGGACCAAATGTCATTAACTTTTTCAATTTGAAACTCAAACTTCAAGACTTAGTGTCCTTTACTTTTTCAATACAATTTGCAAAACTTTGACAGTATGTCCTTAATATACAGAAGAGCAGCAACAAAGTTAAGGACATTGTGTCCTTAACTTTTTCAATTCAATTTGCAAAATGAGGACACTATGTCCTTAATATTATGTGCTCAATTTTTATAGAATTATCATAGGAGGCGATGTCCTTAACTTTATCAATCCAGAAATACAAAAAAAATCAAATTTCTACTTACTGTATAAAAATCAATAGCGGAAAGAGTATAACTATATCGAAATAAAAATCAATAGAAACACATAAAAGTTTAACTTACTGTAAATCTATGTCGATTTTTGGATGAGAATGTTGAATTTTTGAAATCGGAAGAGAATTTTCTTCAATTTCGACGATCACAGTGAAGTGCTTTTGCGCTGCTGCTGCTCGTTATGTTAGCGTAGGTATAAGTTATAGCAGAAGGGTATTTTCGTCCAGTCAGGTATAAGTTTATTAAACCAGTGGCTAAAGACTAAAGACATTTAAAACACTGGCTTTAAAATAAAGACAGGTGCTGTTAGTGGCTATTTGTGCACATCGCCCTTATATGCCTTCTTTTCCAAGTTAGCCGGACTTTTCTGGAACATCATAACAAGTTTTAAACGTATATATAGGAGTAGTATTATTTAATTCTTATTAATTAAGTTATGCAAATTTAAATATCATATACAATAACAACTTTATAGGACCCGGGAAGAGGACTCCTAGGAGTTAAAGAACTTTTTTTCTTTGTTGGAAAAGCGAGGATTATGACAAAAATTGAATTATTTATTTCCTCTTATTAATTTCATATTTAAATAAAAAGTTTCCTCTATTGAACGTAAAAATAGTGACGTATCGGTAAGCATCTTTCGATAGGGGCGGCTCTAAAGGTTTGGGCAGTGAGGCATCGCCATAGACCCCCAAATTTTGAAGGTCCCAAAATTATTTTAAATTATTATTATTATTATTATTATATATTATATAAATTATATAAATAATTAGTATAAAGATAAGTGTTACAATATATTTTTCTGTTATTTAACTGAGGTTATTTTATATCAATAAATTCACAAATTATGATCTTTACTAATTAATTAGTATATTTGCTTTGGTCTTCAATTTTAATTTTATCCTTTTTATATAGGAATTAAGTTATATGTAGCAATAACATAATGACTTTCTTTTACAATATTTTCTCAAACTGCATGAACACAAAAAGCATTCATGCACCGGTTTTCTTTTAGTGTAATTCGATATATTGTATTAGGTTATTTATAATTTATTTTAGAAAGTAAATTTTGTTGTTACTGTAAATATTTTATAAAATAAATTTAAGGGCCTCTCAATATAGTTTCGCCTTAAGCCACGAGATCCATTGAGCCGTCTTCTTAGGATATTATAACTAACGTGATAGGAATTTTATTTCTGTGAAATAATCAGGCTTCTACTCTAAGAGTAGTATTAGCAATTTAGCAGGAGACTTTCATAGTGAAATTTGATTCTCATTATTGTTTTTTCTCATCTTTTTCTTCAATTCCCTATAGAAAGAATATCTAAAATTGTCCCCATTTTAAAAAAAATATTGTCTTAGACATAGTGCAGTTCAAGTCGTCTCTCCTATAAAAGATGAAGTTTTTGCTTGGAGAACAGAACCGTGTAACGAGACAATTGCAAAAGGTTTGGATGTATGAAGAACATGGTCCTACTTGTTCAAGTCCAAGCTGCAGCCTTGATCCTATTGATTTCAAGTTCTGAATGCCAACGACCCATTATCCCTTTGGATTTTCCTGTGAGTATTATTTTTACTTATGATTAGGGTGGCAAACGGGCGGATCGGGTCGGATATGGGACTATGGATGTCTAACGGGTGGGCCGGGCCGGGCTGGGTAGGGAAAATTAGTAACCGTACGGGTTGTGGTCCGGGCCGGTTACGGTTTGGGGCTTAACCGGTTTAACGGGTTCGGGTTCATCTAGGTAAAAAATGAACCGTAAGGGTTACGGGTACAAGGGGTCGGGCCGGGCCGGGTTAGTGTTTTTTTTATTTTTTTTGTATTTTGTATAACTATTGTAATTTATATTAATATAAAGTAAAAATATAAAAAATACAATGAAGATGGAAAAAAAATTGCACTTAGCAAGTTCTACTTTTATTTCAAAATTCAAACTAACAAATTGAAAGGTTTACATTTAACAAGTAAATTAACGAAAAAAGAGTAAATTCAAAGGTTTTGCATTGCCTTAGACTCTAAAACCTTATAAAATAAATAAAATAAAAATGAAATATAGCTTTTAAACCGGGTCGGTTAACCGGTTGAACAGTAATTTACGTAGATCGAGTTTGACCGGTTCGGTTAACCGGTTGACAAAATGTGAACGGACCACACCCCCTACCCCGTTAACCCAGCCCAACCCGCCCCCTTGTACCGATCCGGGCTGGTTCCGGTTTTAACCGTTCTGGGCCGGTCCAGGAACGCGCTGACCCGGCCCGTTAGATACCCATATATGGGACTGGTCGAAAACGGGTAATGAAAAACGGATATATTAGTCGAACCGACCCATATTTAATACGGATAGAAAAAAAGGGTTAATGATCACTTTTGGGAGAATTCCTAGTCTCCCAAACTTGAGGAACCCAAATTTGAGGTTTTACAAATGTAAAAGTTAAACCCATTATTTATCCATTTTCTAAATGGATAATAAGGTTCTTTGTCACGACCCGAATTTTCCATCCTCGGGGATCGTGATGGCGCCTACTCGTAGAAGCTAGGCAAGCCACAAATCATAAACTCCTAATTCCTTTATTTTAAATCCTTTTTATCATTCATAACAACAAGCGATAAATATTTAAATAACAGCGGAATATGAAATTAAAGCGGAAGACTTAAATTATATAAGCTGAACAAAATGCGGAAATCAACATGTGCCTCTACCCAATAACTGGTGTCACAACATTCACGGACTACTGAGAGTACTAAATACAATCGTTTGGAAGAAATATAACACTGTTTGTCTCGAAAACATGAGATAACAGAATGAATATAAGATAGAGGAGACGGGCCTGCGGATGCGTGCAAGGCTACCTCGGAGTCTCGGTGGACTGAAGAATGGCTCCCGAACTACTGCTTCTGTCCGGGACCTGGATCTATGCAAAAGAGCATAGAGTGTAGTATCAGCACAACCGACCCCATGTGCTGGTAAGTGCCTAGCCTAACCTCGGCGAAGTAGTGACGAGGCTAGACAGGACTACCACATAGACCTGTGCAGTTATATAATGTACAACGGAAAGTAAAACAGGAATAAGCAAGTAAGGATGGGAGGGGGAAACATGCTTCGGGGAATAACAGGTAAAACAGAATATCAAGAGTACCATAAAGGAATAAAATCAAACCACTAGCAAGAATAAGGAAAACAAAGGCAGATTTCACTTTCTTTTCACATCTTGTTGCACACGTGCAACCCGATCCCATTTTATTATATCTCATGGTAGGCGTACCACCCGCTCCCATTTCATTAGATCTCGTGGTAGGCGTACCACCCGCTCCCATTTCATTAAATCTCGTGGTAGGCGTACCACCCGCTCCCATTTCATTAAATCTCGTGGTAGGCGTACCACCCGCTCCCATTTTATTAAATCTCGTGGTAGGCGTATGACCCGCTCCCATTTCATTAAAACAACAGTTCTTCCACATGAAATTTACTCCAACAAACGCAACAATTTATACGAATTCATAAGACAACAAGTATACAATAATTATGACTCACTGAAGAAAAAAATAAGTAAAGACAAGTAGCAATTAATTATGGACTTTAAGGAGCAAATAGGCAATTTAATATTTAGTATGCTAAATGTCAAGTAGCAATTAAATCACATAAAGCTGTAGCAATTATAGCATAATTTCAAAGCATTCTGTTGCGCAAGGATGCCTCGAGCTAATAATAACAAGTAACACAATAAAGGAAAATGTCAACACAAAGAATCACAGTAATAGTGGAATAAGACAATTAATGCACTTGAACCGATAACAACAATAAAATCAATAAATAGAAGTAAAGGACAACATGACTCAATTATCTGCAAAAATCAGGAAAATCAAAGACAAGTGCACGGCATCACCCTTCGTGCTTTTACTCTCGTCCTCACCAAGCAATTAGAATAATAAAATGTGCACGGCATCACCCTTCGTGCTTTTACTCTCTTTCCTCACATATAATCAATAGAATTGGCACAGAATGGTACATCGTGCGGCACGACATCACCCTTCGTGCTTTACACTCTTTTCTCATAATAAACAAACAATGCACGGCATCGCCCTTCGTGCTTTACACTCTTCCTCACCCAAACAACAATCACAAACAAGGGGCAAGGGAATAAACAAAATAATAATAGAAATCCTGGCAAGGGAACACAATTAAACAATTAAATCCCGGCAAGGGTACAACATCAATAATCTAAACGCCCCGGCAAGGGAAATAATCAATAAGCAACAATATCCCGGCAAGGGAGCAATTTAAATACTCTTTCTCTTCCTTTCACTTTTATTTCATAACTCACTCTACCACTTGAGCCAATGCTCCAAAGGGTTCAACCATTTCATATACGTTCACAATTGTAATATAACTTGAGCCAACGCTCCTCGATGTTCATGGGTCACAATTTCTTTTCACAAGCTTTTCACAACCAATAGGAATCATCACCAAGGCAAGAGAATTACTACGAAATCAAGATATTCATAATTTAAAGACTCACGGTCATGCTAGACACCAACATATAGATACTCGTCACCATGCCTATACGTCGTACTCGACAATTACCACATAGCAAATAGGACTCAACTCCTAATCCCTCAAGCTAAGGTTAGACCAAACACTTACCTCAAACTTCCACGGCCAATTCAATCCTCAATAACCGCCTTTCCTTTCGAATTCGGCTCCAAATCGATTGTATCTATACAATAATGACTTCAATACATCAATAAATGCTAAACAATACGAACCCAATGCCTAATTATAGCTTTTCCATCATTTTTTCCAAAAACTCAAAATCGACCGGCCGCTTGGTCAAATACGAGTTCGGCCAAAATAAATACACCATTCACCACCGAGCCCGAATATATAATTTATTTCCAAATTCGACCCCAAAACGAGGTCTAAATCAAGAAAAATCAAAAAGCCCTAATTCTACCCAAATTCCCAATTTCTACCTTAAATTACATGTTTTAGGCCTAGGAATTCAATAGATACTGATGGAAAATGAAGAAAACGAGTTAAAAATTACTAACTCAAGAGTTAATGGTGAAAGGATGCTTCAATGGTCGACCTAGAACTTTGGAGAAGAAAGAGTTTGAGAAGTGTTATGAAAATCTCGTTTGCATTCTGTTTTGAAGAATTAAAATAACTGGGCGAATTTTGTTCATCGCGATCGCTGGAAGGAGATTGCGATCGCATAGGGTAAGGCCTGCTGTGCACTGCGATCGCGTACATAAGGTTGCGATCGCATAGAGTAGAGTTTCTGAGCACTGCGATCGCGGACGATAACACGCGATCGCATAGAAGGAAAATAATGAAAGCTGGCTTTATACATCGCAATCGCGGAGAGGAGAATGCGATCGCATAGAAGGATTTGTAAACCCCCTCAAGTTTTCTCTATGCAATCGCGGCCCCTCTTATGCGATTGCATAGAGGAAAGCACCGGAAAGCCAACAGCAGTCATTTCTGCAACATCTCTAAGGTTGGAACCATGCCGAAACACATCCGAATCACACCCGAGCTCTCGGGGCTCCTAACCAAACACATGAACTAACTCAACCACATCATACAAACTTATCCGAGCGATCAAATCGCCTAAATAACATCATTATCAACAAATTAAACCTCAAATTCAAAGAATTTTTCCAAAACTTCATCAAGTTCCACATTTAGGATTTCAAGTCCGAAACACGTCAAACGACGTCCGATTTAACCAAACTTTACAGAAACATCTTACATCATATATAAGACCTGTACCGGACGTTGGAACCAAAATACGGGCCCGATACCAACACATTCTAATCAAATATCATTTCTATTTTTCCTTAACAATTTCAGAAAAATAATTTACTCAAAAATTCATTTCTCGGGCTTGGGACCTCGGAATTCGATTCCGGGCATATGCCCAAGTCCCATATTTTCCTACGGACCCTCCGGGACCGTCAAATCACGGGTCCGGGTCCGTTTACCCAAAATATTGACCGAAGTCAAATTTATTCATTTTAATATCAAAACTTAGTATTTTTCACAGAATTTCATATTTAGACTTTCCGGCTACGCGCCCGGACTGCGCACGCAAATTGAGGCGACTCTAAATGAGGTTTTCAAGACCTCGGAAGCACTGAATGAATAAGAAAACAGGTGATGACCCTTTGGGCCGTCACATTCTTATCCATATTTGACCTGTTTTTAATAAGTTCATTATCCAACCCATTTTTTAGTGGATAATATGAATGGTTAGCTATTTTCTTTTTTTGCAAGTTATAAGAAATACAGAGACTTCCTATGGGGTGCAAGTGCTACTGAGGACAAAAGGAAGGTTAACCTTGTAGCATGGGATAGGGTTCGTATTCCAAAGCAGTATAGAGGTTTAAGCATCAAAGGCTGCTGTAAATGGAACATTACTGCTGTTGATAAACTATTACGGCAATTAGCTAGAAAGAAAGACATTCTAGGGGTAAAATGGGTTAATAGTATATACATGAAGGACAAGGAAAACATATGGGAACACACTCCAACAGGAGACTGCAACTGGTATTGGAAGAAATTGAACTCCCTCAAAGTTCAAATTGCAGGATGGTATCAAGGAGATAAATATCTGCTGTCCAAAACAGGAGAATATTCCATGTCTAGAAGCTATCAACATATGCTGGGCCCCTAGCTTATGCTTCCTAAACAAAGATTTATAGTGTAGTTGGCATGTCAAAACAAGCTGCTAACCAAGGAAAGAATACAGAGACTACAGTTTCAAGTAGATGATCAACACTGCTGCCTATGTGATCAGACACAGTTGAAGACACAGACTTATTTCTTTGGACAATGCAAGTGGATAGCATATCTAAGGGAAAAGCTGAGCAGCTGGATGGGCATCAAAATTCAGAACAGTGAAACAAGTAAGGTGATTGAATGGATAAAAAAGGAGACGATGGAGCCAAGTCCAAAAGGACATAGTTGTTGTATTGGGAGCCATGTTGTGCTACACTTGGCAAGCAAGAAACTGGAAAATCTTTAGGGAAGTAAATATAAACATAAACCTTGTATATGAACAAATTAAAAGAGATTGTAGACAGATTGGAGACATTGTATGGAAAAAGGAGAGCTAGAAAAAGCTAGTTGTTGATTCAGAAGCTATGTAACTAGATGTGCTGTTTTGTTTGGAGATCTAGAGTCTAGATCCATTCAGACACCATAGGCTTCTTAGGATGTAAAAACTATTTTTGGTTGTTATGGTCATATTCACATTTGTTACCAAAAACTCTTTTCTTTTAAACATTTTGCCACCCGTACTTATGATCACAAGCTCAAGAATCATTCCCAGCCTTAAAATAGCTTAGAGAGGAGGACCATCACTTGCAGCCTGCAGGGAGCACGATTTTTGTAAACTAAAAACTACATGTAAGAGCCTATTAACAACCAGAGGCGGATCAGAATTTAAACTTGATAGGTTAATTTTATGTTCTTACCACTGTATTCATTGCACAAGAATATCAGGATATTTGTGCAGGTTGTGACATGGCTGGTGTTATAGCGGGAAAGGAGATTATGTAACAAGATCTGAATTAGGTAATGAGGTTTATCAGAACATTCACAATTTCACCTTTGATAAAATAAAGCAGCTGGAACATTAGCAGAGTTTATAGTAGGTTCCATCTGTACAAACTTCCTTGTGGTTTCTAATTTTCTTGTTCATGCTGTTTTCTCTGCCTCAAGTGCACACAACGAGCATAAATGTATACACAATTCTAATATTTATCACTGAACCTCAAAGTAATAAATGTATACACAAGTCTAGTTTTTAAACCTTCTACAAGGGGAAAAAGAGAAGTAGGATAATAACAAAAGCAACCAGAAAACATATGGTAATTTTGAAGAACCGATAAACACAATCACACGAGTATCCATTAACTCGTCTGTTGCAGTTGTAGCAAGAAAGGGCACCACACCTACACCCAGATGAAAAGAAAATTAGATTATTTATAGTAACACACCTGAAAGTTGAACCCTTTCTCCACTTATGGTTTATTATCAATCAAAATTCAAACAACATATATCTATTTCAATGCATGCTTCCTTTATAAGTTCTCAGAACTGAAAAAACCCAGAAGAATGGAAGATATGCATAGGAGAGTACATTAAATCATGATACGAAACACAAATAGCAGAATCATGAGAGGAATTAGAATACACACAAATTAAGCATCTAATAAGCTGATATCTTATGTCATAAACCTGGTATATTAAAAAAATAATCTAATGAGCAACTTCTTTTCCTCCCAAATCATTTATTTGGCTTCAACATTCATAGCTGCTAACTTCTCCCATGTTTATTTCGCGAAGGAAAGTAAACACAATCAAGTAACAGGATAAACTTGTGCGTAAAAGTAAACACAGTTGAAAAGTAAACATTTCAATTGGTGAGGAAATAAGCATTCAATTAGAGCCGAAAACTTGAAAAACATGTGAAGAAAAGGTCTGGCTACTCCAGTGAAATATTGATTGGATTATTAACAAGACTAATTTTGGCAGATCAACATAGTAGAAACCACTGAATTCATTGCAATTTTGAAATTATGGATCCAGAATTTATATTGATTGACATTTAGCGATTCTTCACCTATATATGTAAGTTCAGTAGAAAAAATGCTGGATTCATCTGAACTTATGGAACACATGTTGCGTCCGCCTCTGATTCAGCAAACATATCATGATGAATATCAGGATGTTTATACAGGTTGTGACATGGCTGGTGTTGTGGTGGGAAAAGGAGATTTTGTATCAAGATTTGAAATAGGTGATGAGGTTTATGGAAACATTCAAAACTTCTTATTCTATCTGTACAAACTTCCTTGTGGTTTCTGTTTATGCTGTTTTCTCTGCCTCAAGTGCACACAACGAGCAAATATTCTGATATTTATCACTGAACCTCAAAGTAATAAATGTATACACTAGTCTAGTTTATAAACCTTCAAAAAGATGAAAAAGAAAAGTAGGATAATAACAAAAGGAATGGCAAATTGAAGCACCTAGAATTACAATAATCACACGAGTGCCCATTAGCTCGTCTTCCACAGTTGTAGCAGAAATAGGCATCACACCTACATCCAGATGAGAAGAGAATCCGATTAAAGTAACACACTTGAATCTTGAAATCTTTCTCCACTTCTTATGGTTTAATATCAAAAGAGTTAGTAGTAATTTTTTGAATTCCAGAAAGAGTGCAATTTTTTAACAAAGCACAAGTGTGACAATTATCAATCAATATATATCTTTTTCAAGGTCTGCTTCCTTTATAAGGCCTCAGACCTGAACAAAACCAGAAGAATGGAAGATATGCATAGGAGAGTATATTAAATCATGAGAAGAGCTGATAACTTATGTCATAAACCTGGTATATTTATATATATATATATATATATATATATATATATATATATATATATATATATATAATGAGCAACTTCTTTTCCTCCCATATCATTTATTTGGATTCATAGGCTCTTCTTTTCTTTTTTCCTTTTGTGGTTTCTCACATGAAATCCCATGTTCAGCGTTCATGGCTGCTGACTTCTCCCATGTTTATTCCGCGGATAAACTTGTACGGAGAAGTGAACATAGTTGAAAAGTAAACATGTAAAGTGGTGAGGAAAGAAGCATTCAGTTGGAGCCAAGTACTTGAAAAACTTGTGAAGAAAAGGTGTGGCTACTACAGGAAAAAATTGATTGGACCATTAGAAAGGCTTAATTAGGTAGATCAACATATAGATACATGATCTAGTTTAGGGGATTCAAATGCTTTGTTGTCCGTATGCCCAGTTCGTCTTCCCTATAACAGTCGATATGCTCAACACCTATTAATGCCAACAAAGAAAAATATATAGCAACTAAAATCTCATATTAGTGGAAACTGAGGTCTGAGAATGCTGGGCATCTTATCGAATTAAGTGGCATTAGAGATATATTAGGTAATTTTAGCTCATATTAATCATCTATAAGATAATTCTTCGGCTCATATTAGAGATGTACAAGTACGCTCAGAAACTATAGAGTGCTTCCACAGGCAACTCCTTGTACCCTTCGTACCTGTAGACAAACATTGTATGTAGAACGTCTATAATTGCTAGATTATTTTGAAGCTCACCAATCAGCAGCATATTAGCAGTTCATCCCTATTTATGAAAATATAGAAATATGCAATTCCTGATTCAAATAATCGATATTGCACCATTTTCAAGTCGGCTAGGCAGATACTGAAACGCCACGAGGAAGAAATACTGGTCTTAAAAAATTTACTGACTAGGTTTATAGTGAAAGATAGCTAACGATTCTGGTACCAAACAACAGCTTTTTAGTCCTCACTCCAGAGAGTCTTGGATGCAGGGGAGGGATTAAAATTACATTTTTTCCCTCTCTCTTTTGGTTATAAATGTAATCCTGCCTTTACTGTGCTGTCCACAATTACTTTCCTAGAGTTTATCAATCAATCACCTGCGCCTCAATCCCAAACTTCTGCTCTATTTCGCCCCATTTCAATTCAACACCAACTATTTGCATGATTGTTTCACCCAAGTCCTTTTCTCTCTCCCAGTTTTTTTTGTTTAATCATTTGGCTTCAGGTACCCAAAGCTTGTTTTGATGGTTGTTACCTGTTGTATTGTATCGCATCGTTACATTAAATACAATGTTTGTTTTGATTGTTATTTAAAGTTTATTGTATCGTGTTAAATCCGTCGTTACGTAACGACGAAAAGTGCCACTTTATGGAACGACCGATTTGGTGTGGTCACATCGTTTCCTTATTTTTTCCTCTCACCTTGCTCTTCCATATTATTAAATAATATCATTTTATCATTTACCCTACCTTTTATATATATATAATAATTATACCTCCTACCTTATGTTTTCTTTATAATATTGCAAGTTTATGCTTCATATTATTGGTGCATAATATCATGAAACGACGGAAAATAACATAATCTATCCAAACATTGTATATATCACAACGATACAATACAATAGTATACGATACATTATGAAATGATACATAACATTCATCCAAACAAGCTGTATCCGGATGAGTATCGTAGAAAGCCCACAATAGGATTTTAACACTCCCTAATCCTATCCCTAGAAGTTGTAATCCATCCCAATTAAACATGAGAGTTTTCATATATCTCTATTAACATATAACCGTAAGCAAAGAATACAGAGAATTTATACTTAAAAAAAGAAAGAGGAGAGGAAACAGCAAACTAACCTGCAACGGACAAAGTTGCAACCTTGAATACGTTCAACGAAGTAGCGACACTGAGGACACCTCTTCCAATTATTATGCTTAGCAAGCACACGAAAAGCTACGTCGTTTCTATGCCTAAGTTCCCCACAGCGTAACCCAGCGTGCCATGGAAGCTTGCACTTAAAGCAAAATAACCTCTTGCAATTTGGACACTTCGATCGCTTCGCATTCCCACCGCACTCATCCAAAATCAAAGCCGAACAATTCTGATTTGGGCAGTAACACCGCGCCAACCCTAATATTGCAGACTCACACAACACGTCACACCATTTAACAAACAGCTGGGGATCAACGAGATTCCGACAGGATATGGGGTCCAAAAGCTGGTTACAATTCAGAGAGGGACATGGAATGTTGCCGATGTTGTCCTCAAGCTTGATAGTGATATACTTAATGATACAGTCGGTACAGAATGGATGAACACAGAGATTTTGGTTCTTGAAATTTGTGTTGGGTAGCAATATAGGCTCGATACAAATTTCGCAGGTGAGATTTTGAGGTTCATTTGGTAATTCTGTCACTTGTAATTCGTGTTCTTGGTTTTTTTCTGAATGATTTTTTCCTAGCTTTTGCGGTGTGTTTCCCATGATCAGTGTGAATCAAGTGTTCGATTTTTTTTGTTACTTTGGAATAGTGTGGCAAAATGGATAAAGAAAAACAGTTTTAGCCAATATTAAAAAATGAAGTTGGATAATGAATTTTTAGAAAATAGGTTGAACATATTCAATATGTCATGGATAATATGGATATTTAAATTATCCGTCCGTTAACTCATTTTTTATCCGTATAAAATATCGTATTTCCTATATTGTTATACTGCTGCTATTTTGTGTTATTTTATGGTATGTATATTATGTTATTTTATTATGACTCTATTGATAGTACTAATATATTGTCTCTTGTTGCTTACTTGCTTTCTTGAGCCGAGGGTCTCCTGGAAACAGCCTCTCTGCCCCTCGGGGTAGGGGTAAGGTCTGCGTACATATTAGTCTCCCCAGATCCCACTTGTGGAATTATACTGGGATGTTGTTGTTGTTATTGTTGTTGTTTATCCGTATAAAATATAAGTCGCATCAGATAATTTATTTATTTTTGGATTATTCGATTTCGACCCGTACCATATCCAACCCGACTCCGTTCGTTTGACACCCCTAGTTTGGAGCAAAGGAAGCGGCTGATTTCAGGAGTTTGAGACCTTCAAATTTCCCACCTCGTACACGTTGGCAGTTACACGCTTTCTTTTCCAAGTTTGCCAGACTTTCTTGGAATATCATAACAAGTTAAACAAATTTATATTATCATTTAATACTAAGTTTTATGAAAATTCAAAATTGTCATATAGGACACGGGAAGAGGACTCCTAACTCCTAGAGTAGTTAGCGAAGTTTTTCCCTCAGGAAAAGCAAGGATTATGACTAAAACTGAATTATTTTTATTCCCTTATATATACAGTAATTTGATATTTAAATGAAAAAATTTCCCATAACAAACCTAAAGATAGGGACTTATTGATAGGCATCTTCGTTAGACGAAATCCATGCTAAGCTTCTCTGGAGGATTATAACCAACATTATAGGAATTTTGGCTGTATAAAATTAGCTCGGAAAACAAAGAAGTTTAATAGTTTGAGCAAGAGTCGTTCTAATATAGTGATATTCGATTGAAAAAATGACACTGTATAATCACTCTCAAAATAATAGCCGAAAAATGTATATTTTTTTGTATATATATACATTTTGTATGTTATATATAAAAATTTTATAAATATTATATACTTTTTCGGCTACTGAATATAAATAATTTCTGGCGCAGATTAAAAGTATATATAAAAAAAACAACCTATTTGATTCTCGTTGTTTTCTTTTTCTCATCTTTTTCTTCAATTCCCTATGGAAAGCAGAATTTTTAAATAGTTCCCCATTTAAAAAAATATATTCAAAACATATTGCAATCTATAAAAGGAGGTATGATCATAGAAGTTTCCTACATTAACCTACTCTATGGGTTCTCAAAAACTTGGTCGAAGTAGAACGTTTTTGAACCGTAGAAATCTTTTCTCACAGATGAGTACGTGGAAAGTTGAAAGAAGTTTCTCTGGAAAATGCAAAGATTGCTGGCTGCTGAAATCCCCTATTACCCTCTCTAGTCATTTTACTAAAAAAGAAAAATTAACAATACATAAAATAAAAATACATTATAACTAAAGTACATCAAAGGAGGATACATTAAAATTGAAATTAAATTAAAAAAACATAAAACATAAGTTTAGTAATCCCCTATGTCATTTCCAGGTGCACCAAAATTATAAAAAAACTGAGAGAATGGGGTAGAAGATCGTTGTGCTTGTGATTGTTGAAATTGTTGACTTATTTTATTGATTATTCGTTTTTGTTCTTGTCGCAAAAATTCACAAAGATTTGGATCGTCAATGGAATTCAAGTTCGTCAATAAAAATTTATTTTCTTCTTTGTATTCTTTTTGTCTCGAAGCTTCATTTCTTGAGTTACTTGACTTTTTCATCGCCTCAACAAGCCGACTATTTTCCGATTTGATCGTTTTCATGTAATCTTCATCAATTTTTCTTCTTTGTATTCATGGAAATCAAGATAGAATTTGTTTGAAGGAAATAAAAAATGAAATTCAAATAGAAGATAATAGGCAAAATGCCTTATCACCCCCCTAAACTTGTCACGAATTATTAGTTACAGCCTTAAACTATTTGTGGTCTTAATTAACCCCCTCAACTAGGCTTTTTGAGAGTCATTACCCCCCTGGACGCTGATGTGGCAAATTGGGTGGCTGCACTCGCCTGCCATGTGAATTTTTCTGTATATGTGGCCTTTTTTAAAAAAATAAATATATTTTTACCCTTTTAAGTATGTTACTTTTTTAGATAAATTTTTTTATTTATAATAAAACTTGGATAGAACTACATTATTTAGGCTAAGTTTTTTGTTTGGCTATAACTAATAATGTTTTAGTTAATCTTTTTTTGAATTTGACCTGAAAATAAAGATTTATACAATTGAAATAAATAGTCAAGGCATCTAAAAAGTTATGAAAAATACATAGTTTAAAATTAATTATTTTGGCTATAATTTTTTATATAGCTCTAAATTATGATGCTCTGAATACATACATATATATATATATATATATATATATATATATATATATATATATATATATATATATATATATATATATATATATATATATATATAT
>NC_031989.1:3274754-3284749 GCF_001879085.1 Nicotiana attenuata
TATATATATTACCTTAAAAAAGTAAAAATACATAGTTGAAATAAATAGTCATTGTATCAAAAGAAGAAATAAAAAGAGTGTACAATTGCAAAAAATATCTTCAATATTTTTGGATCATAACAAATAATTTAGTTGCTTTCTTAACACATATTAGTAGATTTCTTAACACAAAAAGAGTGTACATATTAGTAGATTTCTTAACACATATATAGGGTTAGAACATGGCCAGTGGAACCCCATTGCAATTGAATGAGAAAAAAAAACAAATTGAGATATAAAGATCTCGCTTTATCAAATTCCAATTCAATTCAATTAGCAGTGGCAAAATCAGGTGTATCGCTGAAGTGTGGTGATTGTGGAACTCTCTTCAAATCCGTAGAAGAAGCACAAGAACACGCCGAAGTTACTTCCCATGCCAACTTCAGTGAGTCCACTGAAGCCGTCCTTAATCTCGTCTGCACCGCTTGTGGCAAGCCTTGCCGCTCCAAAACGGTAATTTGTTTGCCCTTTTATTCCTCTTTATTCATTATTTTAAGCTATGAACAGGGATTTAATGATTTATTTAGCTAATTGATGGATCCTATCTAGTTTGAGATTGAGGAATAATTGTTGTATTTGTGAAGTATGACTAGAGGCCTGTTTAACCAAAAAAATAGAATTTTGACTAAAGCTATAATTTAGAAGAACACGGGTTACTGATAATCGCAAGAATGTATAAAAGAAAATAAGTTGGATAGCCAGAATATAATGGAATAAAACAAGTAAACCAAAGTATATTCAGATGATCTTTTTCGTGTCCCTACAATAGTTTAGCCCCCTCCTATTTATAGCTATTTTTGAGATATATGTCTTGCCTTTGTCATAACAAGGCCATTATGGACAATTAATGATATTGAATGCTACGTTACTTAATCATTATATTCAAGACAGATTCTCTAACGTTTTCAGCATTTAAGGCCCTACCAAATACTGTATTTGGACTCTCATATGCTATCAAATTCATTCCCTTGATTCTTCTTGATTTTTGGATTTAAATGTCTTGAATAGGTACGGGCACCGAATCCTTTGAATGTCTGCCCGTGCCTCTTCCTTTACCTTTGCTCGCATCCATGCTACTCGTGCCTCTTGCTTAGTTGAAATTCTTTGACCATTTGACCAGTCTACGTGTCACGACACGTCATCTTCATATTACTTTAATATGTAAACTCAATTTTCCCAATACAGATAGTCCCCCCCACTTGCCATTTATTCATCAATTGAATATTTGGGAAGTGGATTTCATTAAAACGGGAACTTTTGTCACCATTAATGATGTGACAGAATTGACGCTTCAATTGTCACTTCCATTTAATGTGTTTCACACGTGTCACCTTCTTATTGGTTCTGCAATTTTGCAGCACTTTTTTAGGCTTTCTTTTCGGCTTCCCTGTTTACGAAGTGTCAGTTATCATTATTATGGTCCTTCCATCATTGCACTTTTCCCTTTGACGGTTGTCTATCAGTATAAATATAAATTCTTTCTTTGTCTTTACTTCATAAAGTTTACTGAACACTTTATTTCTCAAATCTCTGATTGTTTCTTCTTCGTACCATCTTTTTTCATTATGTCTTCATCGAACCTTAACCCTAGAAGGGCTTCCATTGTTGATACCTTCCCCAGTGCTCTTAGTAGAGGCAGAAGGGGAGGTAGGCACCGTAGCTCGGGATCTACACGAGGCTCTTCTGCTTTATCTCCTAGTTCTGGTCCTTCTTCTAGAACCAGAGGTTCCCTTTCTCAAAAATCTTCCTCTAGGGGTAAAGAACTTTCTGAACCATTACGTGAGCCTTTAGTAGAAGAGATAGTTCCTACGGAATTGTCTTTTTATCATGACAGGGAATCTCTTAGGAATCAGGTTTCACCTTAGGGTTCAAACCAGCTATTGACCCAGACACTCTTGATTTTTGTCGTTTCTTCGATGTTTGTTTGGGTCAAATTGGACCAATCATATGGAGGGTTGTTGCTTGTTTAAGGCATTTAACCAATTCAGCCGGTGTTCCCTTTACTTTCCCTCACCTAATTCATCTTTACTTCCCTAGGCTTTTTTGCAATGGTGTTTTCACACTAGTAGCCAGGAGTAAGAGGGTTTTGGTGAGCCCTGAGTATGACAAGGACCGTGGCTGGTATGCCCGGTTTGTTGCTGCCCCCACTGTTGGTTTAGTGGGTGAAGATAACGTTCCCTTCCCTAGAAGTGGAACTTTGCACGTAAGTTTTTTATCCTGTTCGTGCCTTTTTCCCTTCAAGTTTATCAACTTTTCTAATTTTGCTTTTCTTTTTCCCTTTTTAGCAACCATGGGAGTTGTGGAAGATGTTCCCGATTTCCGTGGCTGGGTAGACATATTATTGAAGACCGCACCAATGGATGGGAGGTCTTGGAAGACACTTTCTAACCGTTTTGGTTGGAAAGTAAAGACTCATGGTAAGAGCTTCTTATTTTGTTTCATCTTTTATACATATGTTTCTCTTTATGGCTCTAATTTCAATCCATCTTTTTATCAGGATTTGCTATTCGAGGAGTTACTGCCGAGGCAGTTGCGGCTTCCCGTGCCTCTTCGGGAACCCGTATCTCCTTGGAAAGGGCTCAAGAAATAGTCTTGGGTTCTTCGTCGAAGAGAAAAGCCATTGAAGAAGAGGAAGATGGGGGCTCTTTGGTGACAAGGCCTCGAGCTCGAAGACGTATAATTTTCGATGACGAAGCAGAGGCGTCTCCCCGTCATTCCGTTCCTCTTTCTAAGTCCATTGAAGCCCCGGTGGTAATTCCTGACGATGACGTTGACCCTGGTGATACTCGTGAGTCCATTGAACAGCTTTTTATTAGCGGTTTTGATAGTGGAAGTTTAGGGCCTGTTTTAGATGAAACACCCCTAGCCTCTTTTTCAACTCCCGTGCCTGTGATTCCTTCGTTGCCACCCCCAGCTGTTACTGTTACTTCCTCAACTGTTCTTACCTCGACTGTTCTTACCTCGACTGTTCTTACCTCTTCTACCACTCCTCCTTTGACAATTCCACCTCCAATCGTTCATCATACTAAGGTAGGTTCTTCAAGTAAAAGTGTCGCTATGTGTAGGGTGGTTATTGAAGTTCCTGCTGAGAGCAGCCTTTTGAGGAAATCAGGTCAGGTAAATGTATGGCCGGAGCCTTTGATTGGCCCAATTGAAAAAGCAAAGCTGGAGAGCCATAGTTCCCTGACTCTGATGAACGATATTGTGCATGCTACCTTGAAGGTATTTACATTCTTTTTTGTTACTTTGTAATTTTTTATCTTTGGGATTCTAATTTCTCTTTCCCCCTTTTTTTTAGGCCAATCTTATTGGTACAGAAATGATGAACAGAGTCTCCCTCTTGGAGCAGATAGCACGCGATTCTCAGTTAGAGACATTCAATTGGAAGGAGCAGTTCGAGAGTTTACAAATTGATGTGGAATTCTTACAAGAAAGCAAGAGTACCTTAGAGCAGCAGGTGCGAGCTTTAACCTCAGAATTAGCAGTTGCAAAGGCTTCCTCAAGCCAAGCAGAAAAAGAAAAAGAGCGTCTCGAGTCTTCCTTCTCAGAACAACTATCCAAAGCCAGTGAAGAGATCACAGAGTTGAAGGTTCTATTGAGTCAAAAAGAGACTTACTCTTGGGAGCTCGTGCAAAGCTTAACTCAAGCACAAGAAGACCTTCGAGTCTCTTCTGATAAGGTGCGTGCTTTAGAAAGCTCCCATGCCTCTCTTCAAATTTCTTACAACTCTGCCCTGACTGAAAATGAGGAGCTAAAGAATGAGATTGCTTATTGGGAAAGGGATTATGAGACCCTTGAAGAGAAATCTGCTATTGAGGCAAGTTGGGTGTTTCTGAACTCACGCCGTGATACCCTGATTGAAGCTGGCCAAGAAAATTTCAACTTAGAGTCTGAGTTGGCTAAGATCAATGAAACCATTGAGAAAGCTCAACAAACTCAAGATTTTCCTTCTCCTGTGGCCGAAGCTTCCGTGAATGTTGAAGTTGATATGGGTATCCCAACTCTTCCAAGCCCTGTCGAGCCTGTTGCTGTGAGTCAAGATCAACCCGCAACTGTTGATGCACCTGCCCAAGTTGAGCCCGTTGCCGTTGATGCACCTTCTTCAGTTCCCTCATCTTCTTAGTGATAAATTTAAACAGTTTGAATTCTCTCTTTTTTGCAGGTACCTTTTTGGAAGGTTATATTTAAAACCCTTGGTTTCATTTGAGAGTTTATTTTGGAAAATTATAATCAAACCCTTAGCTTTATTTGAGGGTTGATTTTGGAAACGCAAGTCCCCAAGTCCTTTTATGGGGCAATCTGTATAAACAATTCGTAGTTCTTCGACTAAGTTTTTACTTAGTCTTAAACTTTAATATTTTAGAAGTTTTCTCGTTACTATCTTGAACTTCTATTTAATTTATTCTTGCCTTTATTTCTAAGGACTTATAGAATAATCTGCATTTTTATTCTTTAGAAAATGCTTCTGTTAACTTCATGAATAACTAAATTAAACATGAATTTTATAAAAGAGGGCCCTTTTATATTTCGACACTTAATGAAGAAGACGTCTCAACTTCATAATGGTGTTAACATACGATAAAAGAAATAGGAACACACATGTTTCTTTTGAAATAACATTGACAAGTTTTTATTTGAAGTTTGTCTAGTTTTGAATAATTCTTTACATGTATTCGAATTACATCTATAACTTTCTCGTAACTGTTTTTCTTGTAACAGATTTTTAAGAAAAATAAAAACACGAGGTTTTTCTTTATAACCCGTTTCAGAATAATAAAAACACGAGGTTTTTCTTTATAACTCGTTTTAGTACATGGCTTTTACCCTAACTACAGTAAGGTTTTCTTTGGCCTTGGCTCGTGACTTTGTGACTTTTACTCTGCACTTGACTTTTTCAGGCTTGATTTTTCCTCAATCTTCTTTGCCTTCTTTAAACACATACTCGTGTATATTATGTAGTCCCCCAAGTGTTTGAGCGTTGAAGTATGAAGCCTCGAGCACTTGGTTGTTTCTCTCATTTGGTCCTTTTACTGAAAAGGAAAAATATACGGGACTCGGAGGTGCGATTTTAGATGAAGGCTGCTTAACCCGTTTGTATTTCTATCAGAATAATTGTAACCCTAGGCTAGGAATTTTAGTTTATTCCGTGTGCCTTACAGGTCGTGACTCATTATTTAGTACGGGTTATCTTTTTGCCTATCATCTAAAATCGTTAGTAATATTTTAACAATTCAAAAATAAACTTTAAAAGATGTGTACCTGACCGTGGGTATTCCTTAGAAATAGTATCTCTTCAGGTGAACTGCGTTCCAATGCGAAGGTAGTATTTTGCCATCCACTGTTTTTAACTCATATGCTCCTTTGCCTGCAATGCCACAGATCCTATAGGGTCCTTCCATGTCGGACTTAATTTTCCCGTATTAGCTGTCTTTGTAGATTGAAAAACCCTTTTTTGAGTCACAAAGTCCTCAATTTTGAAAAATCTGAGGCGTGCTTTCCGGTTGTAGTACCGTTCTATGACTTGCTTTTGTGCTGCCATTCTTACTAATGCAGCTTCCCTTCTTCCTTCAAGTAAATCGAGGCTTACGCGCATTTCTTCGTTATTAGACTCTTCTGTTGCATGTGCAAACCTCGTACTTGGCTCTCTTATCTCAGCTGGAATTAAAGCTTCTGCTCCATAAACCAGTGAAAATGGTGTTTCTCCCGTACTTGTTTTTGTTGTTGTGCGATATGCCCATAAAACACCAGGTAGCACTTCTAGCCAATTTCCTTTTCACTCTTCTAAACGCTTCTTTAAATTATTGATAATAACCTTGTTCGTTGATTCTGCTTGCCCATTACCCACCGGATGATAAGGTGTAGATGTAATCCTTTTAATCTGCCAACTTTGAAAAAATTCCGTGATTTGAGTTCCTATAAACTGAGGGCCATTATCACATACGATCTCCTTTGGTACACCGAATCGGCATATGATATTTCTCCAAATAAAATCTTTGACTTCCTTTTCTCGTACCTGTCTGAATGCTCCTGCTTCTACCCATTTAGTAAAATAATCAGTGAGTACGAGTAGAAACTTTACCTGCCCTTTTGCTTGTGGTAATGGACCCACGATATCCATTCCCCATTTCATAAACGGCCACGGTGCAATGACGGGATGTAATAACTCCGCAGGTCTATGCATATTATTACCGTATCTTTGATATTTATCACATTTGGCCAACTTTCTGCTTCTTCTTCCATTTTAGGCCAGTAATAACCAGCCTTAATTAAGGTTCTCACCAGTGATCTTCCTCCGGCGTGATTCCCACAATGACCCTCGTGTATTTCCCTCATTACGTACTCCGTTTGAGAAGGTCCGAGGCATCTGGCTAAGGGACCGCCGAACATTTTACTATATAGGTTGCCCTGGTTTAAGCAGTACCGAGCAGCCTTTTTTCGAAGCGCATGAGCTTTTTTCTTGTCATCAGGGATGGTTCCATACTGCAAAAAAGCAACAATTTCGTTCCTCCAATCCTAAGTTAAATTATTAAAATTTACCTCATTCTTGTAGGGGTCAAGAACTGAATGAAATAAATGAATAACTGAGGCGCTTACAGCTACGTCAGCCGCAGATGCGAGATTAGCTAAGGCGTCTGCTTCGAGATTTTCATCCCTTGGTATTTGTGTAACTTTCCAGGTTTGAAATTGCTTTATCAATTCCCGCACCTTTTCTAAATACTGTTGCATTCTTGTTTCCCTGGCTGTATAAGTCCCCAGCATTTGATTAACCACGAGTTGTGAATCGCTTTTGATTATAATTTGGTTTATGCCAAGTTCTCGTGCCAATTCTAAACCTGCAATCACAGCCTCATACTCTGCCTCATTGTTAGTTACAAAATGACATTTGATAGCTTGTCGAATGGTTTCACCCGTAGGTGGTACCAAAACAATCCCTAAACCTGCACCTTTTACGTTAGATGAACCATCAGCAAATAAAGTCCAAGTTCCTGGATTAGCTCCATTGAGCACCTGTAATTCTTTTTCTGCTTCTAATTGCATCCCTTGGCTAAAATCAACCACGAAATCAGCTAACACTTGTGATTTTATAGCAATTCTAGGTTGGTACGTGATTTCGTATTCACTTAACTCTATAGCCCACTTAGCCAACCTACCTGATAACTCATGCTTATGTAATATATTACGTAAAGGGTAGGCGGCTACTACAACAATAGGATGACACTGAAAGTAAGGTCTTAATTTTCTAGATGCCATGATTAATGCAAGTGCAAGCTTTTCTAATTGAGGATACTGCGTCTCAGCATTTAACAAAGAATTACTAACATAATAGATAGGGGATTGTTTACCTTGTTCTTCTCGAACCAAAACAGCACTTACCGCTACTTCTGAAACAGCAAGGTAAATGAGTAGTCTTTCCCCAGCCTTTGGTTTTGCTAGCAAAGGTGGATTTGATAAGTATGTTTTCAAATTCCTGCTTCTTAAGGGCTGAGAAGAATTTAAAGCACTTCTCTGATGATTTAGAAATGAATCTTCCCAAGGCTGCAATCCTCCCTGTTAATCTTTGAAATTCTTTCTTGCTCGAAAGTATATAAGGGATTTTTTCAATGGCCTTACTCTGTGCAGGATTCACTTCAATACCACGATTAGAATCAAGAAAACCTAAGAACTTACCTGATGCAACACCAAATGCACATTTTTCGGGATTTAACTTCATATTAAATTTCCGCAAAATTTTAAACGTTTCAGACAGATGCGATATATGATCTCCTGAATGCTGAGTTTTAATGAGCATATCATCTATATAGACCTCCATAGTTTTTCCTAAATGCTCTTGAAACATTTTGGTAACTAACCTCTGATACGTTGCTCCTGCATTATTTAGACCAAAAGGCATTACTTTATAACAGTAAGTCCCCCTGTCTGTTATGAATGAAGTTTTTTCTTCATCACTCGGATCCATTTTAATATGATTGTAACCTGAATATGTATCTAAAAAACTTAACAACTCATGCCCTGCAGTAGCATCAATTAGTTGATCTATATGAGGTAATGGAAAAGAGTCTTTAGGACAAGCTTTGTTAAGATCTGTATAGTCTACACAGACTCGCCATTTGCCGTTCTTTTTAGGTACCACAGCAGTGTTGGCTAGCCATTCAGGATACTTTACCTCGCGAATAGACCCATTTTTTAACAATTTGTGCACCTCATCCTGAATCACCTGATTTTTGAAAGTGCCCTGCTTTCTTTTCTTTTGCTTGATAGGTGGATGAGATGGGTCTTCATTCAACTTATGAGTCATTACCTCCGGTGGTATACCTGTCATATCAGAATGGGACCAAGCAAAACAATCTGCGTTGACTTTTAAAAATTCAATCAACTTATGTTTCATATCCGGGCTGAGATTGGCTCCTATATACATTTTTTTTCTGGCTAGTGTATAAACAAAACCACTACCTCCAGCTCTTCTATCATCGTTTTGATGTTTTCATTTTCTTCTGGTTCTTGAATGGAATCGGGCCTTGAGTCCACATCTGTTTGCCCTTGTTCAGTTGAGGTTGATGTCATGTTATCCTCAACTGAATTCTGTAATTGCTATTTCTCTTCACCCTTCGCACTTAAATTTGACACGGAGTTGATGCTCCTGGATGTCTGTTGGTCTCCCTTGATTTGACATATTCCCCATGGCGCTGGAAATTTAATGACTTGATGCAAGGTTGATGGAACAGCGTCCATTTCATGGATCCATGGCCTCCCAAGAATTATGTTGTAAGTCATTTCCATTTCCACTACCTGAAATTTTGTGTCTTTGACAACGCCTTCTGCGAATGTAGTAAGCATCACCTCCCCTTTCGTTACAACACTGGAATTGTCAAATCCTGACAAAGTATGCGCTTTTGGTACCAATTTATCTCTGCTTGCATCTCGCGTAGCACTCATAACAAAACAATGTTCACAGAACTACCTGGATCAATTAAAACTCGTTTCACGTTAGTGTCATGTACAAGTAAAGATATTACCACTGCGTCGTTATGTGGAGTTGATAGACACTCGGCATCTGCATCATTGAACGTAATATTTTCTTCCTCTAACACATGCCGCAGCCGCTTCCCGTGGGTAATTGTAACTTTTGAAATCTTGTTAGCTGCGGTATACGATACGCCATTGACGTCTTCACCCCCATTTATAACATTGACAGTTCTTTTGGGAGAAGGTGGTTTTGGAGGTTCCTGCCTGTTTTTCATGTATGCTTGTTTACCTTTCTCACTGAATAACTCAGTGAGATACCCCTATTTTAACAAATGATCAACTTCACCCTGCAATAACCTGCAATATGCCGTTTTATGCCCATGATCGTTATGAAATTCGCACCAATGATCAGGGTTTCGTCTCTTTGGATTTGATCTCATTTCCTTCGGCCATCGTACCTTATCTCCCATGATCCTTACAACAGCCATGAGTTCAGAAGTGCTCACGTTGAAGTTATAACCGCCAAACCTTGCCTTTAGACCTCTACCATCATCTCGTGATTCACGTGTCGTTCGGCCCCAAATCTAGATGATAAGCCTGGCTCTCTATTCCTCAATCTGTGATCGTACCTTTGATTGTCCTGTTTTGACCGTGAGTCTTTTCCCGCAGGTCCCATGTATGGCTCGTACCTGTTTTTACCGAACCTTTTTTCGTTTTCCGCCCGTCTTGAACTTACCTTTTCTTCTTCAATCTTCAACTTTGTGCTATATCTGTTGTAAACGTCATTCCATGTTGTAGCTGGGAATTCACGAAGGCTTTCCTTGAGTCGCCTTGTAGTTTCTGAACTCTTTTCATTCAAATTGCTTGTGAAGGCTATAGCTGCCCAATTGTCAGGTACACGCGGTAATGTCATTCTTTCACGTTGGAATCTCTCCACGAATTCCCTAAGCAATTCTGAGTCCCCTTGTTTGATCTTGAAAATATCTTCCATT
>NC_031989.1:3290304-3294672 GCF_001879085.1 Nicotiana attenuata
ACTTCCCTGCACACTACTGCTCTACACTATCTCATCCTTGACTGGTATGCCCTCTATTTGATTTGTAGTATCCAAAACAATATGCTTTTATACATGTTGCACCTTATTTTGTTTCTTCTATGCTTTTACTTATGGTCCTGCTGTTCTTATTGCAACTAGCATGCCCCTGTGTGATTATCCTTCTATTAATCCGGCATGCCTACTGGTTTGCTTAATGCATGTTGTCTCCTACCCCCTAGCCCCAGTACATTCTCAGCATGTGATCATGAGCCCTTTTAGTTGAAACCTGTTGACTGTCTAAGTTTTGAAGTGCTTTCCTTTGGTATCTAGGTGCAATTGTGTTATTACATGTGAACTACTTGCCTCCACTTCCCTTTTTCCTGTTTGTGTTTACTTGTTTGTGTTTACTGCCCGGAATTATATGAGGTATTTTGGTTCTGAGTTTTGTCAAAGTTGTCCCATTGTTTTTCTTTCAAAGCTGGTTCTACATGGATCATTCTTTTTTTAAAAAAAAACTGCTTTTCAACTCAATTTCTTTAAAGAAAATTCTATCACACTCTCACTACTCCTAGAGTTTAGGTTCTACCCCCCCTTCGTTTGCCTTGGGCACCTTTGAATACCCATTGAACTTTGATGCACAAGGCTGGTAATTCCACACTGCACCTGCTCAAACATTTTCAAGGCTGTGAAACTCGAAAGAAGTGAGGTTGGAAGATTGGGCCTGATTGAAGGCTCCCTATAGAGTAGCTTCTTATTTTTATTTTTTCATTATGTAATTCAGCTATCATGGTTTGTAATAACTTGTAAACAACTGCTTGGGGATATAGTGAAATTGGGAGGGATTATGCATGCTTAGTTTAATTAATGGGTAGAGGACATGTCTATAGGGCTTTACTTATCAATTTGTGCAATAGAAGCCATGTGTAGGACATGCATCTCACACCTAGATATCCTGTCTTAAGCTCTTTACTTTCAGACTGTTATACTCACTTTGTGATCAGTTAGTAATCAACAAATAACTGTTATGAAACTACTACTGCATTTAGAGACCATGCTTTAGGAGCTTTATGTGCATTAGACATCATGTTATTTAGGGTTGCAATTGTTGAACGCCTCACTAGCTGTTTAATTTAACAACACAAGTTTGTTTGACTGTGTCTTCTCTTCAAAACTGGAATTAATATGCATGTTCACCCTTTTTAAGACAAGTAGGCAATACGCACGACGCCTAGGCAAGCTTTAGGCCCAATAATAAACTGATTGATCTTGTTTTACTAGTTTTATACTACTCAGCCTTTTTAACTTTCCCAACTCCGTTTTTATCCGCCTCTCTGAAGTCCACTCTTCTACTGAAAATCCCTTTATCTGGAAACCTGTTTCGTATTTATAGGCTCTCACTAATTTCCTGATTCATGCTCTATTAAGCTTTTAAATTACTGGTACCTTTCCGCCCAGGATCACGTTATTTTGATACTTGTTTACTTAAACTATTGTATTTTCAAATCTCTACCTTTTTTCAAACGATGTTTTAACAGTTCCCTCACCTTTACTTACTCAACTGTTTTCTTAGTTGTATTTCTGCAAGTCAAACACTCTTTGGATCACTCAGTTGTGGTTAAACCTTCTGCTAAAACTGATCTTTAATCTCGCATTCTTTTATGACCTTAAATGTGTTTGAGACGTGCTAATTACATGTTTACTTGTGAGGGATCTGTGAGCCTCTTATTTGCCTTTGTATGGTTCCTTTATGTGTAGTCCTACTTGTTATGTATGTCTCCTAGCATTTTGTCCTTTAAACCTAAGGGTTCAGCTTAGACCTTACCTTGTAGGAATAGTGGTCCTAAATACCCTCTAGGACTTATAGGACAGGACGGGTAATAGCACGCAATAAGCATTCGTGACCAATCCACACGTTTAAATAACCTTTACGGGGTGGGAAGGGTAGAATATGGAGATAATGAACGATGCGCTAATATCACGTGCGATCCCTCTTTGAGGAGTGATTGCTTTTAAATTACTGGTACCTTTCCGCCCAGGATCACGTTATTTTGATACTTGTTTACTTAAACTATTGTATTTTCAAATCTGGGTCATGTTGTATCAGCCGAGGGTATTCAGGTGGACCCAAAGAAGATAGAGGCAGTCAAGAGCTGGCCTAGACCAGAGTCAGCTACAGAGATTCGGAGTTTTTGGGGGTTGGCAGGCTACTACAGACGGTTCGTGGAGGGGTTTTCATCTATTGCAGCCCCGATGACTAGATTGACCCAGAAGGGTGCCCAGTTCAGATGGTCGGAAGAGTGTGAGGCGAGCTTTCAGAAGCTCAAGACAGCTCTGACCACGGCACCAGTGTTGGTTTTGCCTACAGGTTCAAGGCCTTATACAACCTATTGTGATACTTCCTGTGTTGGGCTTGGAGCAGTGTTGATGCAGGATGGCAAGGTCATTGCCTATGCTTCGAGGTAGTTGAAGATCCATGAGAAGAATTATCCGGTTCATGATTTGGAGTTAGCAACCATTGTTCACGCCTTGAAGATTTTGATGCATTATCTGTATGGCGTGGCGTGTGAGGTGTTCACCGATCAGAAGAGTCTTCAGTACTTGTTCAAGCAAAAGGAGTTGAATTTGAGGCAGAGGGGGTGGTTGGAGTTGTTGAAGGATTATGATGTCACCATTCTTTATCATCCGGGGAAGGCCAACGTAGTGGTTGATGCTTTGAGTAGGAAGTCAGCCAGTATGGGCAGTCTCCTTATATTCCGGTCAGTCATAGGCCGCTTGCCTTGGATGTTCAGGCCTTAGCCAATCAGTTCGTGAGACTAGATGTTTCTGAGCCCAGTCGTGTGTTAGCTTGCACGGTCACTCGTTCTTTATTATTGGAGCGTATCCGTGATCGGCAGTTTGATGATCCCCATTTATGTGTCCTTAGAGACACGGTGCAGCGAGGAGGTACCAAACAGGTTACCTTAGATGCGGATGGAGTTTTGAGATTGCAGGGGCGAGTTTGTGTGCCCAATGTGGATGGGCTTCGAGAGTTGATTTTAGAGGAGGCCCATAGCTCAAGGTACTCTATTCATCCGGGCGCCGCGAAGATGTATCAGGATTTGCGGCAGCATTATTGGTGGCGTAGAATGAAGAAGGATATCGTAGCATATGTGGCTCGTTGTTTGAATTGTCAGCAGGTTAAGTACGAGCATCAGAGGCCTGGTGGTTTATTTCAGAGGATTGAGCTTCCCGAGTGGAAGTGGGAGTGGATTACTATGGATTTTGTTACCGGACTTCCGTTGACTCGGAAGAAGTTTGACGCAGTTTGGGTCATTGTTGATAGGCTGACCAAGTCAGCGCATTTCATTCCTTTGGCAGTCTCCTATTCATCCGAGAGATTAGCTGAGATTTATATCCGGGAGATTGTTCGCCTTCATGGTGTGCCGGCATCTATCATTTCGGACCGGGGTACGCAGTTTACCTCGCGTTTCTGGAGAGCAGTTCAGCGAGAGCTGGACACACGGGTTGAGTTGAGCACAACATTCCATCCCCAGACGGACGGTCAGTCTGAGCGGACTATTCAAATTTTGGAGGATATGCTTTGAGCTTGTGTTATTGATTTTGGAGGTTCGTGGGATCAGTTCTTGCCTTTAGCGGAGTTTGCCTACAACAACAGCTACCAGTCGAGCATCCAGATGGCTCCTTATGAGGCTTTATATGGTAGGCGGTGTCGGTCTCCGATTGGATGGTTTGATCCGGGAGAGGCTCGGTTGATAGGGACGGATTTGGTTCAGGAGGCCTTGGACAAGGTCAAGATCATTCAGGATAGGCTTCGCTCAGGTCAGACTAGGCAAAAGAGCTATGCAGATTGTAAGGTTCGAGATGTAGCTTTCATGGTTGGTGAGCGGGTATTGCTCCGAGTGTCGCCTATGAAGGGCGTGATGAGGTTTGGGAAGAAGGGAAAGCTTAGCCCTAGGTTCATTGGTCCGTTTGAGATTCTTGATCGAGTGGGAGAGGTGACTTATAGACTTGCATTACCACCTAGCTTATCAGCCGTGCATCCAGTTTTTCATGTATCCATGCTTCGGAGGTATCACGACGATCCAGCCCACGTGTTAGATTTCAACACTGTCCAGTTGGACAAGGATTTGTCTTATGAGGAGGAGCCGGTAGCTATTCTAGACCGGCAGGTTTGTCAGTTGAGTTCCAAGAGTTTTCCATCTGTGCGTGTTCAGTGGAGAGGTCAGCCCCCTGAGGCATCGACCTGGGAGTCCGAGTCCGATATGCGGAGCCGTTATCCTCATCTTTTTCCCGGACTCAGGTACTTCTTCTTTTGTCCGTTCGAGGTACGAACGGTTGTTTTACGAGGTGGTAGAAAGGGTTCATTCA
>NC_031989.1:3295828-3339260 GCF_001879085.1 Nicotiana attenuata
TGGGCATGGTGATGAGTATCCATGCGTCGGTGTCAAGCATGACCGTGAGTCTTAATTTGATAATTGTGTACCCTTGTTTGATCCTATGAACGTTGTGACTAAATATTGGTATTAGTTGTGCCAGGAAGAAGTTGAATAGGATTGGTTATAGCTGACTCTCCCTTGTCGGGATGTTTGACTTGTTGTTATAGTTCCCTTGCCGGGAAGAGTATTAATTTGATTGTTCCCTTGCCGGGAAGAGTATTAATTTGATTGTTTCCCTTGCCGAGATTGTATTGTGCAAGTGATATTGAAATGGGAGCGGGTGGTACGCCTACCACAAGTGATATTAAAATGGGAGCGGGTGGTACGCCTACCACAAGTGATATTGAAATGGGAGCGGGTGGTACGCCTACCATAAGTGATATTGAAATGGGAGCGGGTGGTACGCCTACCACGAGTGATATTGAAATGGGAGAGGGTGGTACCCTTACCACGAGTGATATTTAAATGGGAGCGGGTGGTACGCCTACCACGAGATATTGAGAAATGGGATCGGGTTGCACGCCTGCAACAAGACGAGTTGAATATGAAAGTTGTCTTATCTTTTCATTATTGTTAGAAGTTAAACTGTAGATGTACGTACCATTATTCCTAATAGTTTGTGTCCATCTGTTATCCCTGAAGCATGCTCCCTTCCCCAACTTAAATTGTTATTTTCTTGCTATTTTTCTGTTGTACTTGTATATATATCTGTACTGGTTTATCTGGAGTCTGGTCCTAGCCTCGTCACTACCTCGCCGGGGTTAGGCCAGACACTTACCAGCACATGGGGTCGGTTATGCTGATACTACACTCTGTGCTATTTTGCATAGGTCTAGGTTTCGAGCAGCAACAGCAGTAGTGTGAGAGCAGGCTTCATTTCAACGAGACCCGAGGTAGCCTTGCAGGCGTCCGCAGGCCCGGCGTCTCCTCTATCCTTTATTTTTATCTGTTATCTCATTGCAATCGAGACAAACAGCTTATATTCTCTTTCAGACATTTGTATGTAGTATTCTTAGCAGTTCGTGAGTACAGTGACACCAGTCTTGGGTAGAGGATTTTGTTGAACTTTTCGCATCTTTATTTAGTTTTATAAAATGTTAAGACTTCCGCTTATTTCTGAATTTCGTTGCTTTTGTAATTATTGTCGTGAATTGTTAAAATGGATTAGGTTATTAATGGACAAGTAAATAAATTTGGCTTGCCTAGCTCTCGTTAGTAGGCGCCATCACGACTCCCGAGGGTGGGAAATCCGGGTCGTGACAAGTTGGTATCAGAGCTCTAGGTTACATAGGTCTCACAACTCACGGACAAACTTAGTAGAGTCTGAGGGATCGGTACAGAGACATCTGTATTTATCCCCAGAGGCTACAGAGTTAGGAAAATCTCACATTAGTTCTTTCTTGTCGTGCAAATTTGTTCCTCAAATGCTAATTGAATTTCTACTCTGTTCTCTCGCAGATGGCGAGAACACGCGCTTCCTCATCTACCGATCAGCAGTCCGAGCCCCAGGCAGCTCTTGCTAGGGGCTGAGGGCGAGGATGAGGCCGTGCTAGAGGCCGAGGTAGGGGCAAAGCTCAGCCCCGAGCAGCAGCACCAATGGCAGAGCCTCTGGTTGACTTCGACGAGGAGGTTCCGTCCCCAGCCCCAGCTGTTCCGGTGGGCGTAGCTCAGGTCCCAGAGGGGTTTATTGCTACCCCAGTTCTTCAGGATGCTCTAGTCCGATTGGTGGGCCTCATGGAGAGCGTCACACGAGCAGGTTTGCTTCCTGTAGCATCAGCTGTCTCTCAGGCTGGAGGAGGGGCCAAGACTCCTGCTACTCGTACTCTGGAGCAGGGAGTTCCCCCAATTCAAACTCTAGCAGTTCAGCCAGTTGGAGCAACTCAGCCGGGTGTGGTAGCCCAGGCCGGTGATGGGGCAGCTATGTCTGCCGATGCTTTGTGGAGATTGGATAGGTTTACCAAGCTCTTCACCACTACTTTCAGCGGTGCATCTACCGAGGATCCTCAGGATTATTTGGACAGCTGCCACGACGTTCTTCGAAACATGGGTATTGTTGAGTCTAATGGAGTGGACTTTACTACATTTCGCCTATCTGGATCCACCAAGACTTGGTGGAGGGATTTCTGTTTAGCTAGACCAGCAGGATCTCCAACCGTGACATGGGATCATCTTTCAGTGTTGTTTCTGGAGAAGTTTCTCCCTATCACACAGCGTGAGGCCTATCAGAGGCAGTTCGAGCGTCTCCATCAGGGATCCATGTCAGTCACCCAGTACGAGACCAGGTTTATTAAGTTGGCTTGCCATGTTATTGTCATACTCCCCACTGAGAGGGAGAGAGTGAGACGGTTTATTGATGGTCTCATTCAGCCTATTCGTCTCCAGATGGCTAGAGAGGCGGGGAGTGACATCACTTTTCAGGAGACGGCCAATGTGGCCCGGAGGATCGAGATGGTATTTCCACAGGGGGTAGTCATAGAGCAGACAAGAGACCCCGTCAGTCAGGCCGATTCAGTGGTGCCTCATCTGGAGGCAGAGATTCTTATGATAGGGTTCAGCCTTCTAGGCCTTTCCAGCCAGCCCTCCAGGTTTCTCAGGGTGCCCCAGGTGATCGTGCTTTCCGTGGGTATTATTCTGATCAGCAGCCATTCAGTGCACCGCCAGCTCCTATCAGTGCGCCACCGCTCCAGAGGTTCCATGGTGGTCATTCAGGTCGACAGGGCCGGCAGACTCAGCAGCCGAGGGCTTGTTTTACTTGTGGCGACACGAGGCACATTGCTAGGTATTGCCCTCGAGCTTCGAGCAGTTCTCAACAGCAGGGTCCCCGTCCTATGATTCAGGCACCAGATGTTCCACAGGACGCCCAGCCAGCTAGAGGCGGGGGTAGAGGTACTAGAGGTGGAGGTAGAGCTCATAGAGGTGGAGCTTAGACCGCCAGAGGTGGAGGCCAGCCAGCGGCAGGCCGTCCCAGAGAGGTAGATCAGAGTGGTGGGGCCCAGCCCCGATGTTATGCTCTTCAGGCTAGGCTCGAGGCAGAGGCTTCAGATGCGGTTATTACAGGTACGGTTCTGGTTTGTGATAGAGATGCTTCAGTGTTGTTTGATCTGGGGTCTACGTATTCGTATGTGTCATCCTATTTTGCCCCATATTTGATCATGCCTAGTAATGCATTGGGTATTCCTGTGTATGTGTCTACGCCGGTGGGTGATTCTATCGTGGTCGATCGAGTCCATCCCTCTTGTGTTGTGGTGATTGGGGGTCTGGAGACTCGTGTAGATCTGTTTCTTTTAGATATGGTCGACTTTGATATTATATTGGGGATGGACTGGTTATCACCCTATCACGCCATCTTGGACTGCCATGCCAAGACGGTGACCTTAGCTTTACCGGGTATGCCTCATTTAGAGTGGAGAGGGACTCCAGGTCATTCTACCCGCAGTGTCATATCGTATGTGAAGGCTCGGCGTATGGTCGAGAAGGGGTGTTTGGCTTATTTAGCTTATGTTCGGGATTCCAGTGCTGAGGTTTCCTCTATCAATTCTGTGCCCGTTTTTCGTGATTTCCCTGATGTTTTTCCTTCAGACCTGCCGGGTATGCCACCCGACAGGGATATAGATTTCTGCATTGATCTGGCTCCGGGCACTCAGCCCATTTCTATTCCGCCATATCGTATGGCCCCGCCGGAGTTGAAAGAGTTAAAGGACCAGTTGCAGGATTTGCTTGAGAAGGGTTTCATTAGGCCTAGTGTCTCACCTTGGGGTGCGCTGGTGTTATTTGTCAAGAAGAAGGATGGGTCAGTGAGAATGTGTATTGATTACCGGCAATTGAACAAGGTAACGGTCAAGAATAAGTATCCACTGCCGAGGATTGATGATTTGTTCGACCAGATTCAGGGTGCCAGGGTATTTTCCAAGATTAACTTGCGATCTGGTTACCATCAGTTGAGGATTAGGGCATCCGATGTCCCTAAGACAGCCTTCCGCACTCGGTATGGGCAATTATGAGTTCTTGGTTATGTCATTTGGGTTGACAAATGCCCCAGCTGCTTTTATGGACCTGATGAACCGAGTGTTCAGGCCTTATTTGGATTCATTCGTGATAGTGTTCATTGATGATATATTGATATACTCCCGCAGCCAGGAGGAGCACGGGCAGCACCTTAGAGTGGTTCTTCAGACTCTGAGGATAGTCAGTTATATGCAAAGTTCTCGAAGTGTGAATTCTGGTTGGGTTCAGTTGCATTTCTGGGTCATGTTGTATCAGCCGAGGGTATTCAGGTGGACCCAAAGAAGATAGAGGCAGTCAAGAGCTGGCCTAGACCAGCATCAGCTACAGAGATTCGGAGTTTCTTGGGGTTGGCAGGCTACTATAGACGGTTTGTGGAGGGGTTTTCATCTATTGCAGCCCCGATGACCAGATTGACCCAGAAGGGTGCCCAGTTCAGATGGTCGGATGAGTGTGAGGCGAGCTTTCAGAAGCTCAAGACATCTCTGACCACAGCATCGATGTTGGTTTTGCCCACAGGTTTAGGGCCTTATACAGTCTATTGTGATACTTCCCGTGTTAGGCTTGGAGCAGTGTTGATGCAGGATGGCAAGGTCATTGCCTATGCTTCGAGGCAGTTGAAGATCCATGAGAAGAATTATCCGGTTCATGATTTGGAGTTAGCAGCCATTGTTCACGCCTTGAAGATTTGGAGGCATTATCTGTATGGCGTGGCGTGTGAGGTGTTCACTAATCACAAGAGTCTTTAGTAATTGTTCAAGAAAAGGAGTTGAATTTGAGGCAGAGGAGGTGGTTGGAGTTGTCGAAGGATTATGATGTCAACATTCTTTATCATCCGGGGAAGGCCAACGTAGTGGCCGATGCTTTGAGTAGGAAGTCAGCCAGTATGGGCAGTCTCGCTTATACTCTGGTCAGTCAGAGGCCGCTAGCCTTGGATGTTCAAGCCTTAGCCAATCAGTTCGTGAGACTGGATGTTTCTGAGCCCAGTCGTGTGTTAGCTTGCATGGTCGCTCGTTCTTCATTATTGGAGCGTATCCGTGATCGGCAGTTTGATGATCCCCATTTGTGTGTCCTTAGAGACACGGTGCAGCGAGGATGTGCCAAGCAGGTTACCTTAGATGTGGATGGAGTTTTGAGATTGCAGGGACGAGTTTGTGTGCCCAATGTGGATAGGCTTCGAGAGTTGATTTTAGAGGAGGCCCAGTGCTCCAGGTACTCTATTCATCCGGGCGCTACGAAGATGTATCAGGATTTGCGGCAACATTATTGGTGGCGTAGAATGAATAAGGATATCGTAGCATATGTGGCTCGTTATTTGAATTGTCAGCAGGTTAAGTACGAGCATCATAGGCCTGGTGGTTTATTTCAGAGGATTGAGCTTCCCGAGTGGAAGTGGGAGAGGATTACTATGGATTTTGTTACCGGACTTCCGTTGACTCGGAAGAAGTTCGACGCAGTTTGGGTCATTGTTGATAGGCTGACCAAGTCAGCGCATTTCATTCCTGTGGCAGTCTCCTATTCATTCGAGAGATTAGCTGAGATTTATATCCGGGAGATTGTTCGCCTTCATGGTGTGCCGGCATCTATCATTTCAAACCGGGGTACGCAGTTCACTACCTCGCCGGGGTTAGGCCAGACACTTACCAGCACATGGGGTCGGTTATGCTGATACTACACTCTGTGCTATTTTGCACAGGTCTAGGTTTCAAGCAGCAGCAACAGTAGTGTGAGAGCAGGCTTCATTTCAGCGAGACCCGAGGTAGCCTTGTAGGCGTCCGTAGGCCCGGTGTCTCCTCTATCCTTTATTTTTATCTGTTATCTCATTGCAATCGAGACAAACAGTTTATATTCTCTTTCAGACGTTTGTATGTAGTATTCTTAGCAGTTCGTGAGTACAGTGACACCAGTCTTGGGTAGAGGATTTTGTTGAACTTTTCGCATTTTTATTCAGTTTTATAAAATGTTAAGACTTCCGCTTATTTCTGAATTTCGTTGCTTTTGTAATTATTGTCGTGAATTGTTAAAATGGATTAGGTTATTAATGGACAAGTAAATAAATTTGGCTTGCCTACCTCTCGTTAGTAGGCGCCATCACGACTCCCGAGGGTGGGAAATCCGGGTCGTGACAAGTTGGTATCAGAGCTCTAGGTTACATAGGTCTCACAACTCACGGACAAACTTAGTAGAGTCTGAGGGATCGGTACGGAGACGTCTGTGTTTATCCCCCAGAGGCTACAGAGTTAGGAAAATCTCACATTGGTTCTTTCTTGTCGTGCGAATTTGTTCCTCAAATGCTAATTGAATTTCTACTCTATTCTCTCGCAGATGGCGAGAACACGCGCTTCCTCATCTACCGATCAGCAGTCCGAGCTCCAGGCAGCTCCCGCTACCGATCAACTTCCTCATCTAGTGTTGAATAATTCTTCACATGTATTCGAATTACATCTATAACTTTCTCGTAACTGTTTTTCTTGTAACAGATTTATAATCATATTACAAATACGAGGTTTTTCTTTATAACCCGTTTCAGAATATAAAAACAAACACGAGGTTTTTCTTTATAACTCGTTTTAGTACATGGCTTTTACCCTAACTATAGTAAGGTTTTCTTTTGCCTTGGCTCGTGACTTTGTGACTTTTACTCTGTACTTGACTTTTTCAGGCTTGATTTTTCCTCAATCTTCTTTGCCTTCTTTATAACGCATACTCGCGTGTATTATGTAGTCCCCCAAGTGTTTGAGCGTTGAAGTATGAAGCCTCGAGCACTTGATTGTTTCTCTCATTTGGTCCTTTTCCTGGAAAGGAAAAACATACGGGACTCGGAGGTGCGATTTTAGATGAAGACTGCTTAGCCCGTTTGTATTTCTATCAGAATAATTGTAACCCTAGGCCAGGAATTTTAGTTTATTCCGTGTGCCTTACAGGTCGTGACTCATCATTTAGTACGGGTTAGCTTTTTTGCCTATCATCTAAAATCGTTAGTAAAATTTTAATAATTCAAAAATAAAGTTCAAAAGATAGGTACCTGACCGTGGGTATTCCTTAGAAATAGTATCTCTTCAGGTGAACAACGTTCCAATGCGAAGGTAGTATTTTGCCATCCATTGTTTCCAACTCATATGCTCCTTTGCCTGCAATGCCACAGATCCTATAGGGTCCTTCCCATGTCGGACTTAATTTTCCCGTATTAGCTGTCTTTGTAGATTGAAAAACCTTTTTGAGCACAAAGTCCCCAATTTAAAAAAATCTGAGGCGGTTGTAGTACCGTTCTATGAGTTGCTTTTATGCTACCATTCTTACTAATGCATCTTCCCTTCTTCCTTCAAGTAAATCGAGGCTTACACGCATTTCTTCGTTATTAGACTCTTCTGTTGCATGTGCAAACCTCGTACTTGTCTCTCCTATCTCAACCGGAATTAAAGCTTCTGCTCCATAAATCAATGAAAATGGTGTTACTCCCGTACTTGTTTTTGTTGTTGTGCGATATGCCCATAAAATACCAGGTAGCACTTCTGGCCAATTTCCTTTTGACTCTTCTAAACGCTTCTTTAAATTATTGATAATAACCTTGTTCGTTGATTCTGCCTGCCCATTACCTACCGGATGGTAAGGTGTAGATGTAATCCTTTTAATCTGCCAACTCTGAAAAAATTCCGTGATTTGAGTTCCTATAAACTGAGGGCCATAATTACATACGATATCCTTTGGTACACCGAATCGGCATATGATATTTTGCCAAATAAAATCTTTGACTTCTTTTTCTCGTACCTGTTTGAATGCTCCTGCCTCTACCCATTTAGTAAAATAATCAGTGAGTACGAGCAGACATTTTACCTGCCCTTTTGCTTGTGGTAATGGACCCACGATATCCATTCCCCATTTCATAAACGGCCACGGTGCAATGATTGGATGTACGCAGGTCTATGCATATTATTACCGTACCTCTGACATTTATCACATTTGGCCACGAAACTGTCTGCTTCTTCTTCCATTTTAGGCCAGTAGTAACCTGCCCTAATTAAGGTCTTCATCAGTGATCTTCCTCCGGCGTGATTCCCACAATGCCCCTCGTGTATTTCTCTCATTACGTACTCCATTTGAGAAGGTCCGAGGCATCTGGCTAAGGGACCACCGAACATTTTACGATATAGGTTGCCCTGGTTTAACCAGTACCGAGCAGCCTTTTTTCGAAGCGCATAAGCTTTTTTCTTGTCATCAGGGATGGTTCCATACTGCAAAAAAGCAACAATTTTGTTCCTCCAAGCCCAAGTTAAATTATTAAAATTTACCTCATTCTTGTCGGGGTCAAGAACTGAATGAAATAAATGAATAACTGAGGCGCTTGCATCACTTGCTACATCAGCCGCATATGCGAGATTAGCTAAGGCGTCTGCTTCGAGATTTGCATCCCTTGGTATTTGTGTAACTTTCCAAGTTCGAAATTGCTTTATCAATTACTGCACCTTTTCTAAATACTGTTGCATCTTTGTTTCCCTGGCTGTATAAGTCCCCAGCATTTGATTAACCACGAGTTGCGAATCACTTTTGATTATAATTTGACTTATGCCACGTTCTCGTGCGAATTCTAAACCTGCAATCACAGCCTCATACTCTGCCTCATTATTAGTTATAAAATGACATTTGATAGGTTGTCGAATGGTTTCACCCGTAGAACAATCCCTAAACCTGCACCTTTGACGTTAGATGAACCATCAGCGAATAAAGTCCAAGTTCCTGGATTAGCTCCATTGAGCACCTGTAATTCTTTTTCTGCTTCTAATTGCATCCCTTGGCTAAAATCAGCCACGAAATCAGCTAATACTTGTGATTTTATAGCAGTTCTAGGTTGGTACGATATTTCGTATTCACTTAACTCTATAGCCCACTTAGCCAACCTACCTGATAATTCATGCTTATGTAATATATTGCGTAAAGGGTATGCAGTTACTGCAGCAATAGGATGACACTGAAAGTAAGGTCTTAATTTCCTAGATGCCATGATTAATGCAAGTGCAAGCTTTTCTAATTGAGGATACCGCGTCTCTGCATCTAACAAAGACTTACTAACATAATAAATAGGGGATTGTTTACCTTGTTCTTCTCGAACCAAAACAGCACTTACCGCTACTTCTGAAACAGCAAGGTAAATGAGTAGTCTTTCCCCAGCCTTTGGTTTTGCTAGCAAAGGTGTATCTGATAAGTATGTTTTCAAATTCCTGAGTGCCTGTTGACATTCCTCATTCCATTCAAAATGATCCTGCTTCTTAAGGGCTGAGAAGAATTTAAAGCACTTCTCTGATGATTTAGAAATGAATCTTCCCAAGGCTGCAATCCTCCCTGTTAATCTTTGAACTTCTTTCTTGCTCGAAAGTATATCAGGGATTTCTTCAATGGCCTTAATCTATGCAGGATTCACTTCAATACCACGATTAGAAACAAGAAAACCTAAGAACTTACCTGATGCAACACCAAATGCACATTTTTCGGGATTCAACTTCATATTAAATTTTCGCAAAATTTTAAACGTTTCAGACAGATGCGATATATGGTCTCCTGAATGCTGAGTTTTAACGAGCATATCATCTATATAGACCTCCATAGTTTTTCCCAAAGCTCTTGAAACATTTTGGTAACTAACCTCTGATACGTTGCTCCTGCATTCTTTAGACCAAAAAGCATTACTTTATAACAGTAAATCCCCCTGTCTGTTATGAATGAAGTTTTTTCTTCATCACTCGGATCCATTTTAATCTGATTGTAACCTGAATATGCATCTAAAAAACTTAACAACTCATGCCCTGCAGTAGCATCAATTAGTTGATCTATATGAGGTAATGGAAAATAGTCTTTAGGACAAGCTTTGTTAAGATCTGTATAGTCTACACAGACTCGCCATTTACCGTTCTTCTTAGGTACCACAACAGTGTTGGCTAGCCATTTAGGATACTTTACCTCGCGAATAGATCCATTTTTTAACAATTTGTGCACCTTATCCTGAATCACCTGATTTTTGAAAGTGCCCTGCTTTCTTTTCTTTTGCTTGATAGGTGGATGAGATGGGTCTTCATTCAACTTATGAGTCATTACCTCCGGTGGTATACCTGTCATATCAGAACGGGACCAAGCAAAACAATCTGCGTTAGCTTTTAAAAATTCAATCAACTTACGTTTCATATCCGGGCTGAGATTGGCTCCTATATACACTTTTCTTTCTGGCCAGTGTATAAACAAAACCACTGCCTCCGGCTCTTCTATCGTCGTTTTGATGTTTTCATTTTCTTCTGGTTCATGAATGGAATCGGGCCTTGAGTCCACATCTTTTTGCTCTTGTGTAGTTGAGGTTGATGTCATGTTATCATCAATTGAATTCTGTAATTGCTATTTCTCTTCACCCTTCGCACTTAAGTTCGCCACGGATTTGATGCTCCTAGATGTCTGTTGGTCGCCCCTGATTTGACATATTCCCCATGGCGCTGGAAATTTAATGACTTGATGCAAGGTTGTTGGAACAGCGTCCATTTCATGGATCCATGGCCCCCCAAGAATTATGTTGTAAGCCATTTCCATTTCCACTACCTAAAATTTTGTGTCTTTGACAACGCCTTCTACGAATGTAGTAAGCAGCACCTCCCCTTTCGTTACAATACTGGAATTGTCAAATCCTGACAAAGTATGCACTTTTGGTACTAATTTATCTTCTGCTTGCATCTCGCGTAGTACTCATACCAAAATAATGTTCACGGAACTACCTGGATTAATTAAAACTCGTTTCACGTTAGTGTCATGTACAAGTAAAGATATTACCAGTGCGTCGTTATAAGGAGTTAATAGACCCTCGGCATTTGCATCATCGAACGTAATATTTTCTTCCTCCAAGACATGTCGCAGCCGCTTCCCGTGGGTAATTGTTACTTTGGAAATCTTGTTAGCTGCAGTATATGATACGCCATTGATATCTTCACCCCACTTCTAACATTGACAGTTCTTTTGGGAGAAGGTGGTTTTGGAGGCTCCTGCCTGTTCTTCATGTAAGCTTGCTTTCCCTTCTCACTGAAAAACTCAGTAAGATATCCTTGTTTCAGTAGATGATCAACTTCACTTTGTAAAAATCCGCAGTCTGCCATTTTATGCCCGTTGTCATTGTGAAACTCGCACCAATGATCAGGGTTGCGCCTGTTTGGATTCGATCTCATCTCTTTCGGCCATCGAACCTTATCTCCCATGCTTCTTAAAATAGCCACGAGCTCGGAAGTGCTCACGTTAAAATTATAACCGCCAAACCTTGCCTTTAGACCTCTATCATTATCTCGTGATTCACGTGTGCTTCGGTCATTCCCAAATCTAGATGATGAGCCTGACTCTCTATTCCTCGATCTGTGATCGTACCTTTGATTGTCCTGTTTTGACCGTGAGTCTCTTCCAGCAGGTCCCATGTATGGCTCGTACCTGTTTTTACCGGACCTTTTTTCGTTTTTTGCCCGTCTTGAGTTTTTACCGGACCTTTTTTCGTGCTATATCTGTTGTAAACGTCATTCCACGTTGTAGCTGGGAATTCACGAAGGCTTTCCTTGAGTCGCCTCGTAGCTTCTGAGCTTTTCTCATTCAAATTGCTTGTGAAAGCTATAGCTGCCCAGTTATCTGGTACACGTGGCAATGTCATTCTTTCACGCTGGAATCTGTCCACAAATTCCCTGAGCAATTCTGAGTCCCCTTGTTTAATTTTAAAAATATCTTCCATCCTTTTTTCGACTTTTTGAGCTCCCGAGTGTGCTTTGATGAAAGAATCTGCAAGCTCAGCAAAAGAATTTATAGAATTTTCGGGTAAAAGAGAATACCATGTTAGTGCACCCTTAATGAGTGTTTCACCAAATTTCTTGACTAATACTGATTCAATATCCTGCTTAGTCAATTCGTTGCCTTTTACGCCTGTTGTGAATGCAGTCACATGGTCTCGTGGGTCTGTTGTTCCATCGTATTTTGGTATATCAGGCATTTTGAGTTTCTTTGGGATTGGAAGGGGAGCAACACTTGGCTTCCAGGGTTGTTGGGAATATTTATCCATATCTACCCCTTTGATCACAGGTGGCACCCCGGGTATTTGCTCTATGCGATCACTTTGCTCCTTGAGCTGTTTCTGCAATGTTAGTACTAAATTTTGTAAATCAGAATTGACTAAGTTACCTGGTTCTCCCTCCTGTAATTCGCTGGGGGTTCCACCACTACCTGAATTAACAAGCCCGGAACGTGGGTTCTCCAGAGTGTTGTTATTTGGAGTGGGCGTGGGTGGTGCAGCAGGTAATTGGCTAACAAAAGCCTGAAGAGCTTTATTGACTTGTGAGGCAATAAGTTTTTGCAAAGCCTCATCCATAGTTTTAACATTTTCAAATTGAGCTTGTCCATCTGTATGAGACCCATCAGGAGTGCCTTCACGAGACCGCCGTGGAGAGCCTCGTGGAGAAGAAATCAGTATGTTATTGTTCTGTGGATCTTTGATTTTCTTGGTTTCCTTGAATGTTGTCATTGTTGTTCGACATGGTTGATGCAACAAGGAAAGTTAGGCTAAAATAAAATGGATTATCAGATTCTCGGTAACGGAACCAATTTGTTTAACCAAAAAATGGAATTTTGACTAAAACTATAATTTAGAAGAACACGGGTTACTGATAATCGCAAGAATGTATAAAAGAAAGTAATTTGGATAGCCAGAATATAATTGAATAAAACAAGTAAACCAAAGTATATTCAGATGATCTTTTTCGTGTCCCTACAATTGTTTAGCCCCCTCCTATTTATAGTTATTTTTGATATATATGTCCTGCCTTTGTCATAACAAGGCCATTATGGGCAATTAATGACATTGAATGCTACGTTACATAATCATTATATTCAAGACAGATTCTCTAACGTTTTCAGCATTTAAGGCCTACCAAATACTGTATTTGGACTCTCATATGCTGTCAAATTCATTCCCTTGATTCTTGGATTTAAATGTCTTGAATAGGTACGGGCACTGAATCCTTTGAATGTTTGCCCGTGCCTCTTCCTTTACCTTTGCTCGCATCCATTGCTACTCGTGCCTCTTGGTTAGTTGAAATTCTTTGACCATTTGACCAATCTACGTGTCACAACACGTCATCTTCATATTACTTTAATATGTAAACTCAATTTTCCCAATACAAGGCCGACCCAAGATTTAAATTTTATGGGTGTGGAATGTAGCTGAACTCATTGATGATTTGAGTTACTGGGTTTGAAATTTAATATTTGTACATATTAGTAGATTTCTTAACACATATATAGGGTTAGAACATGGCCAGTGGAACTCAGACTATGTGCAGTAATTTTATGTTCTGGCATCTAAAACAAGTACAGACTATGTGCGCATATGTAAAATGTTCTCATTCTTTTGACAAATTAAATAATTACTCCTATTCTCCTAATTGCCAATTTTCATTCCTTATAATTGCCACCACTGTAACTATCAACCGTTAGTGGGAGGTCGAATCCATACTACTGGAATTTAAGCCGCTTATCACCAGATTATACGTCTGCCTGGAGACAGATTTAAGCAAGCTTCACAAACTTACCGAAATGAACACCTAAGTAAGTTCTTTCTTACTCGAAACAGACGCATTATCTAAAACAAGACTGGATCACAATCAATTCACATGGCCAGAGCCACACCACTGTAACCTTTCGGGATCAACAGTCGGATATAGAAAAGAGTTGTCATCCCCTTCTCTGGAAACAACAATCAAGGCTGTTAAGTGTAAAACTCACTTGTGCAGCGCATTTAGGACTCATAGAATAGGCCCTTTTTGTAAATGGCTTCCCCCATATAATACAGAAATTCTCTTTATATTCCTCATAGATGCTAACAGCAGGACACAAAGACACTAGAAAGTGAACACAATTTTACAAGCTTGCTGAACGAGCTTTGGAGATAGAGTAAGGGTGCTTAAAAAGAAAATACACCGAGGATGGATTACAAAAATGCTTCCCAATATGATCACATTGTGAAGCAAAGACGAGGAGCGCAGCAAGAAACAACTAGAAGTAAACGATTGAAGATAATGACGAAACAGTAACACATTAATAGTCAGTTTATTTGTTTCTTTGTGCAGTAAGTAAATAGTTAAAAGTAGTTCTATTTTCTGCTGTAACAGTCATAAGCCGCACAAAATTGCTCTACTAAACCATAATTGTTGTCGAACTCGACCAATAAAAAACTAGTACTATCAAGTAAAATTAAACAGCAGCTTTCCGGCAGTATGTTCTATTTACTATGTAGAGATTTATGATAACAAAATCAAGAGTTAGTTTTAGTAATATGATTGTACAAATTTTATTTGTTATAAATTCTGTAAAATTTATGAAGAATAATAGTATTTGCTATAGAATACTACTATGTTATTGTGGGGATACTGATTCGGAGACAAAAAGAAGCTAATGATACTCAATTATTAATCCAAAACTTAATACCTAGATTACTTATACAAATCTAGATTTGTATATGTTTGAGTAGTAAACTCTGTGGAAGAAACAGGGGAACTCACATGAAAAAGTGATGCAATCAGCTGCAAGCTTGAAAAGCAACAGAAAACCGTAGTTGGTAAAACAATTTGAAAGAGAAAACCATAATCTATGAGAATATTGACTCAACTATAGTTAAATTCCATTCCACACAAACTTTTGTTTGACTCAAAAAATATTAAACTTTTTGGACAAATCAATCAAAGATGAAGGGGTAAATCGTAGTTAAGGATAATCAACTCTAGATCCGAGATAAATAATACGAATTAAAAAACATAGCCGAGTATAAATGTTGACGGCGATTATGGCCAGATTTAATAGCATAAAGATAGATGCATTAAGTAACATTAAGTGGCAATAAAATGTAAATAAAGGAAAAGATTCACCCGATCTTGAGTGAGTCGGATCTTCTTTCATTTGATAAAGATGAATGATAGACAAAATACAAGAACCATTGGACCCTTTTTGGATCTGATGAAGGTATGGGATCACAGATCCTCTCATCTCTTTGGAGAGGTGTGTTTACATATTTTTCTAGAAAAAGGGAGAGGGAGAAAGCCAGAGCCCCCCTTTTTGCAAGACCTGGATCCCCTTTATATAATGGAGGATCCTTTACACATTACAGGAACGACAAAAAGGAAAAGTATATTTTATCTCGGCATTATTGATGACGGTCCAACCTCGGCTTTATTGATGATGGTCCGACCTTGGCTTTATTGATGACGGTCCGATCTTGGCCTGTCCGACCTCGGCTTTATTGATGACGGTCCGACCTCAGCCTTATTGATGACGGTCCGACCTCGGCCTGTCCGGCCTCGGCCTATCCGACCTCGGCCTTATTGATGACGGTCCGACCTCGGCCTTATTGATGACGGTCTGACATCGGCCTGTCCGACCTCGGCCTATCCGACCTCGGCCTTATTGATGACGGTCCGACCTCGGCCTTATATCTCCGCGTGCCGAATTTCTCTGATCTAATTTTGACCCATACAGTTAGTCCCTCTGCTAATCGAGGTCGTCTCTTGCTCGAGCTCGGTGAGCGGACTTCATTAATCGTAGTTCGAGAAATTCGGATGGGGAGGTCGACTAGTATGGGTTGCAGCTGAGGATGCCGATGCCGAGGGAGAATATCTTGGAGATGGTGGTGAAGAGAGTGACGATGGTGACTCCGAGTGAAAAGATAGCTGTCTTTTTTGACCATTGATCCGGGTCGTATGTAATCTGCGACTACTTGCGCAGTGACTTTGGATAAAGAAGAACTTTTCGTTGTTATTCGCCTTGTACTTTTCCATGTTTTCACTTTTCGCAACTTTGATGCAAGGTAGATTCCCGCATGGCGAGTCCCGGTCTTTCTTTCCCTTTATATTTTCTGACGGCACTCGGCCTTAGGGACATTTCGAATTCTCTTCGGCGAAGACCCATGGCCTTAGAGGGTATTATTTTGATTGTCAAAATATTGACCCGTCATCGTTCGATCGAGGTCGAACACTTCTTCTTGGCGGAGGCCCTTGGCCTTGAAGGGTGTTACTTCGAACTTATCGAAATGTTGACCCGTCGTTCGATCGAGGTCGAATTCTTCTTCTTTTTGGTGAAGGCCTTAGCCTTAGTCCCAGTTCGAACGAGGTCGAACCTGTCGATCTTTGATGGCGAAGGCCTTAGCCTGAGTCCCAGTTCGAATGAGGTCGAACTGTCAAACTTTGATGGCGAAGGCACAGCCTTAATCCCAGTTCGAGCGAGGTCGAACTGTTATCTTTGATGGCGAAGGCACTTAGCCTGGGTCCCAGTTCGAGGGAGGTCGAACTGTTAATCTTTGATGGCGAAGGCACTTAGCCTGAGTCCCAGTTCGAACGAGGTCGAACTGTCAAACTTTGATGGCGAAGGCACTTAGCCTGAGTCCCAGTTCGAGCGAGGTCGAACTGTTAATCTTTGATGGCGAAGGTTTTAGCCTTAGTCCCAGTTCGAACGAGGTCGAACCTGTCGATCTTTGATAGCGAAGGCCTTAGCCTTAGTCCCAGTTCGAACGAGGTCGAACCTGTCGATCCTTGATGGCGAAGGCCTTAGCCTTGGTCCCAGTTCGAACAAGGTCGAACCTGTCGATCTTTGATGGCGAAGGCCTTAGCCTTAGTCCCAGTTCGAACGAGGTCGAACTATTAATCTTTGGTGGAGAAGGCACTTAGCCTGAGTCCCAGTTCGAGGGAGGTCGAACTGTTAATCTTTGATGGCGAAGGCACTTAGCCTGAGTCCCAGTTCGAACGAGGTCGAACTGTCAAACTTTGATGGCGAAGGCACTTAGCCTGAGTCCCAGTTCGAGCGAGGTCGAACTGTCAAACTTTGATGGCGAAGGCACTTAGCCTGAGTCCCAGTTCGAGTGAGGTCGAACTGTCAAAATTTGATAGCAAAGGCACTTAGCCTGAGGCCCAGTTCGAGCAAGGTCGAACGGTCAAACTTTGATGGCGAAGGCACTTAGCCTTAATCCCAGTTCGAGCGCGGTCGAACTATTAATCTTTGGTGGCGAAGGCACTTAGCCTGAGTCCCAGTTCGAGCGAGGTCGAACTGTTAATCTTTGATGGCGAAGGCACTTAGCCTGAGTCCAAGTTCGAACGAGGTCAAACTGTCAAACTTTGATGGCGAAGGGCTTAGCCTGAGTCCCAGTTCGAACAAGGTCGAACTGTCAAACTTTGATGGCGAAGGCACTTAGCCTTAATCCCAGTTCGAGCGAGGTAGAACTATTAATCTTTGGTGGTGAAGGCACTTAGCCTGAGTCCCAGTCCGAGCGAGGTCGAACTGTTAATCTTTGATAGCGAAGGCACTTAGCCTGAGTCCCAGTTCGAACGAGGTCGAACTGTCAAACTTTGATGGCGAAGGCACATAGCCTTAATCCCAGTTCGAGCGAGGTCGAACTGTTAATCTTTGATGACGAAGGCACTTAGCCTGAGTCCCAGTTCGAACGAGATCGAACTGTCAAACTTTGATGGCGAAGGCACTTAGCCTTAATCCCAGTTCGAGCGAGATCGAACTATTAATCTTTGGTGGCGAAGGCACTTAGCCTGAGTCCCACTTCGAGCGAGGTCGAACTGTTAATCTTTGATGGTGAAGGCCTTAGCCTTAAAGGGTTCCCTGGGGGAGTCCCAATTTGCTTAATTTTGCTTGCATTGGAGAATATGATGCGTTTCCTGGGGGAGTCCCAGTTTGTTTAATTTTGCTTGTATTGGAGAATACGATGTATTTCCTGTTCGTGTATCTGGGAGAATGCTCCTGCTTCTATTTCATTTAGAAAAATAGTCAGTTAAAACAAAATAAAAGCGTTCGTTACCTCGATTTGATCGGTCGACGAGTGGAGATGAGTGACCATATTCCCTTCTCTGGTTATGCTTTCAGTGGCGCTACCAATTTTGGCGTGGCTGTCCGCTTTAGTAAAGTTTTTTTGTTGTTGTACAGATAGCATATTATCTGATAGAGGAACAGTTGGGGAAGAAGAGGGCACCAGATGACCATATCTCTTTTGTGCGCCTTCTTGCAGATCCACGCTATTGTCTCGTATTTTTGGGAGGCTGAACAAAGCAATCATGGAAATGAAGGCGAAGTAAACCGGCAGCTTGGCCAACATCATCCTTGATCTGTTTTTCAAGCCTCTTCCTAATAATGGATTCAAGCTGAGGGAAACTAGTTTCATAAAATTTCCATGAAAGACCCTTAACTGGAGCAGGTATCTGAGCTTCTGTTACAAACAATGAAGAAGAAACAAAAAGAAGAAGTAGAAAACTTGAAGTAGTTGACACCATAGCTGCTGTCTCTTTCTATATTGGTTAGCTAATATTGATACAAAAACAGCAGGACCAAGGGTCAAATTTATAGCCATATAAAGTTATCCACTTGGATATTTTTTGTTCCATGGTTTAGACTTTAAGAGGAATCACGAAATTTTCTACAGTTGAAATATATAATCAAATTTATCCAATGATAAGAAACGCCTTTGATTTGGCATTTAAAGAACACAGAAGTTGTACGAATAATCTCTTATACGGATAGTATATTAAAAATTTGAAGCTGCAGAAGCGAAAGAGAATTTAAGAAAGCTATTTCGTCTTTCCATGTTATGGTAGACAGCCATACTATGAAATATCTACCATGAACAGAACGTGGAACTGGAATTGAATTCCAGATCTAGAGGAAACTAAAATTTTAACTAGAAAATCCCCACAGATGGCGCCAAATTGTTTGACTCAAAAAATATTAAACTTTTTGGACAAATCAATCAAAGATGAAGGGGTAAATCCTAGTTAAGGATAATCAACTCTAGATCCGAGATGAATAATACAAATTAAAAAACATAGCCGAGTATAAATGTTGACGGCGATTATGGCCAGATTTAATAGCATAAAGATAGATGCATTAAGTAACATTAAGTGGCAATAAAATATAAATAAAGGAAAAGATTCACCCGATCTTGAGTGAGTCGAATCTTCTTTCATTTGATAAAGATGAATGATAGACAAAATACAAGAACCATTGGACCCTTTTTGGATCTGATGAAGGTATGGGATCACAGATCCTCTCATCTCTTTGGAGAGGTGTGTTTACATATTTTTCTAGAAAAAGGGAGAGGGAGAAAGCCAGAGCCACCCTTTTTGCAAGACCTGGATCCCTATGGAGGATCCTTTACACATTACAGGAACGACAAAAAGGAAAAGTATATTTTATCTCGGCTTTATTGATGCCGGTCCGACCTCGGCTTTATTGATGATGGTCCGACCTTGGCTTTATTGATGACGGTCCGACCTTGGCCTGTCCGACCTCGGCTTTATTGACGGTCCGACCTCGGCCTTATTGATGACGGTCCGACCTCGGCCTATCCGACCCCGGCCTTATTGATGACGGTCCGACCTCGGCCTGTCCGACCTCGGCCTTATTGATGACGGTCCGACCTAGACCTGTCCAACCTCGGCCTTATGTCTCCGTGTGTAGAATTCCTCTGATCTAATTTTGACCCATACAACTTTCTTGTGCTTCCTCTTTTCCTTTGTTTTTCTCTGCCTCAGGTGCACACATCGAGCAAATACTAACTGCACCTCAAAGTAATAAAGTACGACAACAACATACCCACGGTATAATCCTACGGGTGGGGTCTGAGGAGGGTATGTGTACACAGACCTTACCCCTACCTGGAGAGGTTGTTTCCGATAGACCTCGACTCAAGAAAGGTGGAAAAGAAGAATAGGGGAGAAGAAGAGGAAAGAGGGGGGAGAAAGAAGGAAGAGGGAGGCAAAAGATGATAAGCAAAGAGAAGAAAAAAGTAGTATCAAATAATAACAATCAGGGAGCAACAATATCCAGTAAAAGGGGAGAAAAAGTAGCATCCAATAATAATAATGAGGGAGCAACAATCCCAGTAGCAATTTTCAAAAACAATGGAACCTCAATGTAATAGAATAGGAGAACTAAATGTCAAAATTATCGGGAAATATCAATTTCCGAATTCCAATCCAAAGAGTGCAGTTTTTTACAAGAAGCATCAGAAAAGATATGAAACATCCAACAATATGATGTGTGAGTGCTACATAACCAAACTATTATTAACATACAACTCTAACCAAAGGATATAGAGACTTTATACAAATAGCAATGGGAAAGTAAATAGCAAACTAAACCTGCAATTGATAATTTTGCAACCTTGAATAAGTTCAATAAAGTAGAGACACTGTGGACACCGCTTTCACTTATTAAGCTCAGCAAGCACACCAAACAATCCATCGCTTCGTATTCCCACGTCGAACCATTTAACAAACAGCTGGGGATCCACGAGATCGAACAAGAGATTGGGTCCAAAAACTAGTTACAATTCCGACAAGAGATTGTCCCTCTCCGAACCAGTTTGGACCCATATCTTGTCGAGATCTTGTGGGTCCAGAGCTATTTGTCAAATGGAGGGACATGTTGTGTGAGTCCGCTGTTTTAATGTTGGCGCATATCGAAAGTGCAAATTGTTGAGGTTCATCTAGTAATTCTGTCACTGGCAACTTGTGTTCAGGGGCGGATTTAGGGGGCGCAAGGGTGTTCGCCCGAACACCCTTTGCCGAAAAACTACACCGTGTATATAAGGCAAAATCTGTATTTTACCTTTATATATTAAGTTTTGAACACCCTTAACACAATCCAAAAGTGTAGTTTAGTGGTCAAGGGTGTTCAAAATCTACATAGGGTCATGGGTTCAATTCCCACTAGCTAAAAAAAATAATTTTTGAACCCCCTTCGTGGAGATCCTGGCTTCGCCACTGCTCGTGTTCTTGTCTTTGTTCTGAATTATGGCTGAGTTTTTGCAGTACCAAATAAGAGAAATCCAAAGAAGGGAATGAGAAGCTAGACTCAGAATTGGGGAATGAGAGGACTCACACACTTTACTCCACAATAATGGACTCCCTATTACTGGCCTAAGGTATGCTATTAAGTAATTTCTCATACCTCACATGTCCTATCCTGGGTCCCACAAATAAGTTTCTAAGTTTCCATCCATGCCCTCCAAAATGTTAACTACGTTCATAACAATTCCCTATGATCAGTGTCAAAGGAGTGAGTGAAGTGTTTAATTTTTGTACAATTTGTGAGCAAAGAAGTTGTCAATAATATAACAACCCAGAAAGTGGGTTCTTGAAGGGTAGAGTGTACGCAGATTTTATCCTTATCCCGACGGATAGAGAAGTTTCTGGGAGTTGTCAATAATACATAAAAATAAATGTGTGTTTTTGTCTCTTTTATGTAAATTCACTATGCTTTAAAAAACCAGTAGCAGCGGACTAAGAAGATCATACTATTACTACTTTTTGTCCCGTTATACGGGATTTGCTATATAAATGAAAATTATTCCCGTATTAAAGCTAAAGATAGTGACTTATTTGTAAGCTTCTTTAGTTCTTTGGATTGTTGTTACAACCGTGAAAAGGAGCAACAAAAGAAAAGCAGAGAGGACCATGAGGAGGAGTCATGGAGAGGAGGGGGATAAGTAGGAGTCAAATGGGCGGGTTGGGCTAATTTGGGCGGGTTAAAACGGATTGAGTCAATAATTGGGGTGGTCAAATAACCCTCCCAAAAGTTATTTCGGCTAAGATGGGCTGGATCAAGATAGGATTTGACCCGCCCAAAAGTTACTTGGGCTAAGATGGGTTGGGTCAATATGGGTTAATATTTGGCAAAAATAGCACGATATAGCCAGTTTTCGGACTGGTCATTCAAAAATAGCCAGCGTTTACCAAGTCAATGAAAAATAGCCACTATTTTGCTGCAAGACAGACCGGTCCAGCATAATATACTTGAGTTCGGTGCACCTGTGTATGAACTCCAGCATATTATGCTGGACTGGTATACTTTGCTGGCTCCAGTATAATATACTGGAGACTGGAGCACCTGTGCTCCAAACTCCAGTATAAGATGCTGGACCGGTATACTTGCTGGAACTCCAGTATATTATGCTGGAGTTCTAGTGTAGTTATGCTGGAACTCCAGTATAATATGCTGGAGTTCAAGTATACTTATGCTGGAACTCCAGCATAATATACTAGCGTATTTTTCAGATTTTGAACAGTGTTTTCGCTCAGATTTATCTTTACATGAAAAGTGGCTAAATCTCGATTACTTTTGAAACTGGGCTATTTTTGAACGACCAGTTGTAAATCTGGCTATTTTTGAATTTCTCCCTAAAATTTGGGTCATAACCCAACCCGCCCAACTCTTATTAAGCTTTAATTAATCTGTGTTATTTCTTATAAATTGTATAATTACTAAATAGGATTATATTTTTTTGTTATAGCCATATATAACATATTACAAATTTTTTTTATTTTTAAGGTATTTTGATAAAGTTATTAATAGATCAATTTGGGCCAAAAATTAGCCTAACTTTAAATGGATTAAGATGAGTTGAGTCAAGATGCACTAAATTCAATAAATGAGTGGGTCAATAACCAGCCCAACCTTTTGCGGGTCATTTTGGGACAGGGATAAGAATCTAAAATTTCCTAGAACTAATAGATATTTTTTTATGCTCACTCCAAGGTGGGATTGAAAGATACTCCCGATTTATACAGTGGCAATATTTTAAAGCCTTTTGGACAAATGTCTTAGCCATTCTAGAAGGCTATGCTAAGTAACAAAAGAAGTGTAAAAAGTGACAAATTCCATCAGCCACTTTCTCTCCATGCAAAACAAAGTTCCGTGTAATTACAACTACAAAAAGCCACTAATAGTTACACAACTCTCAATCATCAGCAAGACAAAAAGAATCTTTCTTCTCTTTCCTTCTAATTTCACTATTTACCAGCTTCCCTTTGTTGTCTTTCTTTTTTGTAGTTTAAGTTCTCATGTTCCCATCTTTTAAATAGTTGGGTTTGTAATTATATATTTTGTTGATTCCTGTATCCTCTAAATAAATAGAGATGGTCTTGTTTAATCCTGGGGAAACATTTCACATTGCTGAAATAGTTTCTTAGGGCAGTGCCTGATCACGCCCAACTCCAATCCTCAAAATGATAAGCGGTCGCTGCAAATATAATCCGGTCTAAATGTCCGGAGTCGAATCCCACAGAGAACTAAGGCTTAGCTATATCTGTTTAATATCACTAAAAAGACAAGTTTGAACAATTTTCTAAATTATAAAAATTGAGATTTATATTTCTAACTAATTAACTAGCAAATACTAGAAAGCGGTAAAATTATCAACTAACGAGACAAAGGTTTGGAGACTAAATTAAGGAGGTCTAGAGTTATGATTTCCCTAATTGCCGGAATCCTTCTAGCTATGTTCCCTAGTATTTTGCCAATGTATTCTCTACTGATCGTGAGCACTTTAGGTGCCGTAATTCTCTCTCGAGCAACTACAATAATTTACGGGACATATTCTCCGGAACTACGCTAGTTGGCTTCTAACCGCTCATTATAACCACGTCAAGGCTTTGTTATTTCTAAACTTGCCTTTAAACCCACTGTATTGATTTCTCACATACGTTAGGAGTGACGTTGTTCAACAACTACCTAAATATGTACTCTCTCTCGAGCACTACACACTAAATAGGCACAATCAATTGATGGCCATTCAATCAAAAACAACAAACACGTAGTTGAACAAGTAGAGAAATCCAACGGCTCAATTATATAAAAACATAACAAGAATTTATTCTACAAAAGGTTCTATCAAAACCCTAGTTAACAAATTAGCTATTCATAATAGTATGTAAAACTACAATACTAAAAGTCATAACCATAATGAAAAAATAGAAAGAGGAAGGAAAAACTCGTAGAAGAATTCTCCGCCTATCTCCTATTGTGTCTCTGCCTCCTTAGGTCGAATCTGTGTCAAAAATTGGTCTCCCCTCAAAAATACTATTTTTCCATGTATATGTACCAAGTAGGGTCGGGCCCAAATAATTATACCTTCTCCTACGCGAAAAAGGACAAATTTTCAGGTCTGAACGGCCGTGGCCATGGTCAACCGCGGTACGGACGCAATATTTGGCAAGTGTACTGCCTCAGCCCGCCTCAAGTCCGCGATTGCGGTTTCGACCGCGTTGTTTACCCTGTTTCGTTTGGAATTTGAAATAACGTAAAACAAGAAAGTTGTAGCCCTTTGAGTTAGCTTTCCAACCATATATTGTGGAGTCCCAATGGAGTTCTGAGCAAAACGTTATGTGCATTTTACTAGACAGTGCGCAATATGCCTACTCGATTCTTCGTTTTATTGCTCTATCATCCGTTGATCCCCGAGTACGATCCTGGCTTAATTCCTTGGTCTTTTACTCAGACTTCAAAGCTCCAAATCACTTGAATTCATTTCATAACATCTACATAGCTCGGAATCACTCCTACAAGGCATAAAACACACAATTAGTCAAGACATTAGCGATTAAAGTTCAAACTCAATTAAAGTGCAGTAAATTTGAGTGTAATAAGCGACTAAAATACGTAATTATAGCATATCATCAACACCCTACACTTAAATCATTGCTCGTCCTCGAGCAATCAAACTGCACTTTTTTTTAGACACGGCCTTTGTAGATAATTCTCCTAACTCATTACACCAAGAGTATTTAAAATAGACTAAGCACAAAAGTGTAACATGTTCACCTCAAGATTTGACTCACAAGTACCACACATTATTCACAACTAACCCACTTACTCTAACATAGAGGTCACTGACATTACCTTTCCTTCATGAATCAAGTGCCCTCACACGGCAAAAGAGAGTAGTTCCGCACAATAATATTTAAGAACACTTAGGAACTCAAGATAGAAAGAATTCACTCACTCTCAGAAATAACATTCATATGCCACAAAAGATGCACCATAAGCTTGCCCGTAATGTATTACTCCACTAATCGAGCTTATTCAATCTAGGATCAATTAGGACTTTATTTGGTTGTAATGTAGGCTACGGGACGGGTAGGATACATTTAGATATAAGAGTGACTACACCTCCCTAAGCACTTTAATACATATACTTTAACATTCAAACTCCATACTTATGTTAAACCAAAACTCCACATTCACATCAATGTATATTACCCCATTCTTCTTTAAGCAAACTTACATCAAGAGCCACCACTTATCAAGGAATTTTTTTTCTCACAACAATCCAACTATTTTTTTTTTCAATTCAAGTGGCTCTTACTTTTTCAAAACAGTGCACCTTTCTCCTTATTTAATTAGTTCCACTCAAAAGCCAAACCAACCACCCCACACTTTAACCTTTACAAAGTTCATAAATAATTCAAGTGCTCATGAGAGGTTACAATGGTTCAAATAGATGGTTAATTCAAACAAATGGGTAAGACTTGTAATGTGATTGCCAAAGAAACAGGATTACAGGCTCAAAGGGGTTAACTACGATACATAATAATTAGGCGGGTAAAATATATATATCTGGCTCAACAAAGAAATGCCATATCACTTTCAAGACTGAATAAAACTACTATTTCGCTTTGCAAACACACGGGGCAAGCTCTAGGCATCAAATGCAATGCACAAAATAACACCCAAACCTCACACACACATGGCACATAACTCACTCAGGATTGGATTCATCAAGACACTCTAGTCAAAATAGTTAAGCAAATTTAAAATCATACAATTTAAGGTACTTATACAAGAGTCAAAAACTGAGTCTAAGCGTCACAACCAAAGTACTCACTATTCTCAAGGCATAACAAAGTCAAGAGATATTGCTTCAATTCAAAACACAACACAATGGCTCATACTCCCAAAAAAAACTAACTACACCCGGTTCAAATAAAACCCTTGGAAAAGAACCGCGGTTTAAAGAAATATCAAGGGGTAATTGCTACACTACCTAACAAAATAAAATCTTTTTTATTTTTTTTCTTTAGACTTAAATCCCTCAAGAAAATTGTCTATAGATCCATCGTCGAGAAAAGTCCAATCTTTTCTTTTTTAAAAAAAATTATTCAATTAAACTAACACAACTAAAATAGCATAGAAAGTCACCCAGACAATCTCCTCACCCCACTTAAAATTGTGCATTGTCCCCAATGCACACCATAACTAATAAAAAGGGTAAAAGAGACTCCCTGGTAGGCTAAAGGCCGAAGCACTAACAGCTCATGGGGTACTCAGACTTCTCCCAAGCATGGTCCTTCGTGTGGGTACCTCACACTTAGTTCCAACCATTTGATTTGTTGTCGCATCCTTCCAATACCTTTGCTTTCCATGCTCCTAGAAAATAAAAAAACTGACACTACAAAAATAGTACAATTAAAAAAAATAAAAGAAAGCAATAAAGTTGGATTGCCTCCCAACAAGCGCTTGATTTAACGTCGCGGCACGACGTGAATCACTTTTTGCCTCCACCTCGAGCTTATGAATTGAACCCCAAGTTTTGATTCAAGCTTATGATTATGATCATGGGGCGGTAGAGCGAATCTAACTGGCCCAAGATAATAATGTAGTATTCTGCACTCCTTGGCCTTTGTATGAGGTGTGTAATCCTGACTTTCTTGCGAGAAGAATTCCAGAGTATATGCACCTTGTTCCTCATTCCTTGACTCTTCAATTGGTTCGGATGACTCTATTTCTATATCATCATCCAAACATAATGTGGAAAAATGCTTGGAGTGTGGACCAATGCACTCAAACACATGAACTTCAGGACTTTCAACATCCTCCACATCAATGATACTAGAGTCAACAAAATTTGTATCCTCAAAGTCCTTGACTGACTCTTGTCTCACTTCTTCAACATCGACATCCTCAAATTGTAGTTGGCTAGGTTGTTGATGTTCTACTCTGACCTCCCCAATTAACACATCAAATTCATGCTCTTCTTGGCTACTATCATCAATATTGGCTTGTTGAGCATTAAAAGCTCTAACCACTTGATTCAATTGAGCCTCCAACTTGCGAATAGTTGCCTCTTGCCTTTCTATCTGCAATTGTTTTTCATTATTTTGTTTCAGAAGGCACTTTAACATATCCTTGATCTCCTTCAGGTCTGCATTCCCAGGTTCTTTGTTCCTATTAACTTCACAACAAAAGGTAGAACCATCATAGTAAAGGATTGGGGGAAGATAAGAAATATAAGCACAACCAATAAAGTGACCATTTTTACCATCATACACATCACACACATTCCACAAATAAGATTGAGTTGGTGCACATAACTCGCTCTCAGAAATATTTTGATAATTTTGATACGGGTGGTTTCATTCACACTATGTATGAGGATAAATAGTAGAATTATCTACACCTAAATTTCCATAATTCCAAGATGTTATGTTTCTCAAATCAACAGTTACAAAAAAAATACAAAAAAAAAACAAAAAAAAATAGAAGTTCAAATTTGAACCCTAGCAATATATACAACTACAACTACACTGTTAGTTCGGCAACGGCGCCAAAATTTGATCACGCTCAACTCTAGTCCTAAAAAGGATAAGCGGTCGCTGCAAATATAATTCGGTCTAAAAGTCCGTAGTCGAATCCCACAGAGAACTAATGCTTAGCTATATCTATTTAATATCACTAAGAAGACAAGTTTGAACAATTTTCTAAATTATAAAGATTGAGATTTATATTTCTAACTAATTAACTAGCAAATACTAGAAAACGGTAAAATTATCAACTAACGAGAAAAAGGTTTGGAGACTAAATTAAGGAGGTCTAGAGTTATGATTTCCCCAATTGTCGGAATCCTTCTAGCTATGTTCCCTAGTATTTTGCCAATGTATTCTCTACTGATCGTGAGCACTTTAGGTGCCGTAATTCTCTCTCGAGCAACTACAACAATTTACTAGACATATTCTCTGGAACTACGCTAGTTGGCTTTATCTAACCGCTCATTATGACCAGGTCAAGGCTTTGTTATTTCTAAAATTGCCTTTAAACCCAATGTATTTATTTCTCACATACGTTAGGAGTGACGTTGTTCAACAACTACCTAAATATGTACTCTCTCTCTCTCTCCAGCACTACACACTAAATAGGCACTGTGACGACCCGGCCCGTCGTCACGTGAGTTACCGCCCCGTTTTCCCCATTTTCTGCTTCATTATGTCTTATTACAAGAGTCTCGGGTGAATGAGTCGATTCGGATTGGTTTTGGATGGAAATGAGACACTTAGTCTCTTTAAGGAAGACTTGTTTTGGAAAATTCAACCGGATGTTGACCTATGAGTTAGAGGGCTCGGATGTGGTTTCCGGTGAGTTGGTTAGCTTCGGGGTTTGATTTGTGACTTAGGAGTGTGATCGGAGTTCATTTTGGAGGCCCGATGTAGAATTAGGCTTGAATTGGCGAAGTTAGAATTTTGGCGAATTCCGGTTGATAGGTGAGATTTTGATTCGAGGGTCGGAATGGAATTCCGAGAGTTGTTGTAGCTTTGTTAGGTGATTTTGGATGTGTGTGCAAAATCTCAGACCATTCGGAGGTGTTTTGGTTGGGTTTTGATCGAATGCGAGTTTCGGAAGATTTGGATGAACTTAGGCTTGGATTTGATGTAATTTGGTGGTTTAGGTGTTAATGTGGTGTTTTGATGATTCGAGCAAGTTTTAATAAGGTGTTGGATCATGTTTGTGCTTTTGGTTGAGGTCCCGGGGGCCTCGGGGTGATTTTGGATGGCTAACAGGATGAAATTTGGAGTTGGGAGATTGCTGAAGGCACCTGGTATCTGGTATTTCCGCATCTGCGGAAAAGGAACCGCAGATGCGGCGGCGCAGGTGCGAAAGGAAGACCACAAATGTGGTCAATGGCCTGGAAGGGAGAAACCGCAGATGCAGAAAGGAAACCGCATCCGCGAGGCCGCAGATGCGGTAGGCGTGTCGCAGGTACGAAAAAGGGAATGTCAGGTGTTTCTGCAGAAGCGGAAGATTATCCGCATGTGCGGGGTCCGCAAATGCGGAAGGGTGACCGCAGAAGCGGTCTTGGCTTTTAAATGAGGTTCCGCAGAAGCGGAAAATAACCGCAGAAGCGGTAGTCGCAGATGCGATAGGGGACCGCAGATGCGAAAATCCCTGTTATCAGAAGGGTTTTTTTAAGCTTATTTTGCTCCGCGAGTTTTAGTCTATTTCCACCATTTTTAAGCAACTTCAGAGGTCTTGGACGGAATCGCAGCGGGATTTCGACAAGGTGTGGTTGGGGTAAGTTCCTTGGCCTAAATACATGAAATTATGGTAGAATTAACATGGAAATTGGTTGAGATTCATCAAAAGAGGGTAAAGCTAGAGCTTAGGAATTTGGTGTTTTAAAATGGAATTTGAGGGGTCAAATGGACTCCGATTTTGGTAAATTTGATATGCATAGACTCGTGGTGAGATGAGGAGTCCGGTGATGTGAATTTTCTGATTTTTCGAGAAGTGGGCCCGGGGCTCGGGTTTTGCCAACTTCGTGAATTTTGATATTTTTCGAGTCTTTTCGATCGAGTTAAGCTCCCTTAGCCTATTGTAACGTATTCCTTGTGGTTTTGATTAGATTCTACGCACGAGGAGGTTGATTCGCGGGGCAAGGGCATAGCGAGCTAGGATTTTTGGCCGGCTTGAGGTGAGTAATGATAGTAAATGATATCCTGAGGGTTTGAAACCCCGGATTTGCACAACATAGTGCTATATTGAGGTGAAACACGCGCTTAATGGTGAGCGCGGGGTTATTACTACTGGGGATTTGCGACTTGGTCCGTCCCGCTTGATATTTTACCGCGTATTTGACTGAGCTGTTTTGTTTATCAGTATGATTTGGGCTTATTGCCATGTTTTGGGCTTAACGCCGATTATTTGAATCCTTCGGGGATTGTTTTCACTATTTCCTCACTACTTGACACGTTATTTGAACTCAGTCCTAATGATTATACTGTTTTGCAAACTCAGCCACTTTAGTTGAAACTTCTGAGATTTTAAATGATATTTTACTGTTGTTTGGGCTGAGACCTATTATGTTATTGATGCCCGAGGGGTTATGATGTTCTGGATTGAGTGAGGCTTTCAGGCCTTGAGCGTGATGTGAGGAGGCTTTCAGGCCTTGAGTGTTGTGAGGAGGCTTTCAGGCCTCGAGTGTTGTAAGGAGGCTTTCAGGCCTCGAGTGTATTGTGAGGGGGCTTTCAGGCCTTGAGTGATGGTGAGGAGGCTTTCAGGCCTCGAGTGTGATGTGAGAAGGCTTTCAGGCGTTGTGATGATATAGCGCTTGCGCCGTAAGGGGCCCCTCCGGAGTCTGCACACCCACAGTGAGCGTAGGTACCCATGTGATATGAGAGTGAGCCCGAGGGGCTGATATTATGCTGAGTGATTGATACTGAGCCCGAGGGGCTAATACTGTTCGGAGCGTTTGAAACTGGGCCCGAGGGGCAAATTCCTACTCAGTATTTACTTGTTGTTTTACCTGATTTACCTGATTTTAAAAGGAGATTTCATTCGACTCTTTACTGTTCCACTATTTTACTGTTTTTACTGCCTGATATAGAATTGCTTTGTGCAGTTATGTGTTTTCATGCCTCCGGTCATTATTTATTATTATTACTCACTGGGTCGGAGTACTCATTACTCCCTGCGCCATGTGTGCAGATTCAGGCATAGCAGAATCCGCACCTGAGCGCTGATTCCTTCCAGACCAGGCAGTGATTTGGAGATACGAGGTAGCTGTTGACGTCTGCAGCCCCTTGTCTCCCCTATCTTATATCATTTATGTTTTCTTCAGACTATTGTATCGGATATTACTCTTTGTAGACTGATAGCAGACTCTATAGTAGCTCATGACTTGTGACACCCCGGTTTGGGCTGTGTCGGGATGGTTTCCTTTGTTTTATCACTAATTCCGCATTAATGACTATATTAAGCATATGTTAGAATTGTTAATATTAATTAATTGCTTTGAAAGAGGTGTTGCATTGTTCTGGTTGGCCTTGTCTCCACGAGAGGCGCCATCACGACCGGGTTTGGGAATTGGGTCGTGACAAGTTGGTATCAGAGCCTAGGTTACTAGGTCTCGCGAGTCATGAGCTGGTTTAGTAGAGTCTCGCGGATCGGTACGGAGACGTCTGTACTTATCCTCGAGAGGCTGCAGAACCTTTAGGAAAACTCCACATTCTTGAAATTCTTGTCGTGCGAACTTGTTGATCCGACTATTAAACTTCTCTTTGTTCTATTCTCTCACAGATGGTGAGGACACGAGCTACCGGACGAGGTGGACGACCACCAGTACCACCCACTGAGACCACCAGAGGCCGTGGACGCGGTCGTAGTCGTGGCAGGGGTAGAGCAGCAGGGGCAGCACCTGTGGATCCTTCAGTTGCCCCAGCTCAGGACCAGGCTCCAGCAACACCAGTTCAGGCACCAGCTATGCCCATTGTGATTCCAGGTCTTCAGGAGACTCTGGCTCATATTTTGACAGTTTGCACTGGCCTGGCTCAGGTCGTTTCAGCCACCACAGCAGCAGCTACTTCGCAGGCTGGGGGAAGCAATCAGACCCCCGCTGCTCGCACACCTGAGCAGGTAGTGCAGGGACTACAGACTCCAGAGGCACCTCCAGCTCAGCCAGTTGCACCGGTACAGGAGTACAGGGTTCCAACTATGCCCGAGGACGAGTAGCGTCGTCTCGAGAGGTTTGGTAGACTCCAGCCTCCGACATTCAGTGGTGCTGAGGGCGAGGATGCCCAGGGTTTTCTCGACAGATGTCAGCGGATGCTCCGTATAGCAGGGATTCTTGAGTCCAGTGGTGTGGCTTTTACTACTTTTCAGTTTACTGGGGCTGCCTTCACTTGGTGGGAGGCGTATGAGAGGCGTAGGCCGACCGGTGCAGCACCTTTGACTTGGCAGGAGTTCTCCACTCTCTTCTTGGAGAAGTATGTACCGCAGTCCCGCAGAGAGGAGCTGCGCAGGCAGTTTGAGTGGCTACGGCAGGGAGATATGACTGTGTCTCAGTATGAGATGAGGTTTTCAGAGTTGGCTCGTCATGTTGTTTGGATGGTTCCATCGGATCGGGAGTGGATTAGGAGATTTGTTGATGGCCTTAACTACCATCTCCGTGTTCTTATGACTAGAGAGAGAGTATTGGGTGCTTCGTTCGAGGAGGTGGTTGATATAGCTCGAGAGATTGAGGCGTTTCGCCGTCAGGATCGAGAGGAGAGGGAGGCCAAGAGGCCTCGAGGTTCTGGCAGTTTTAGTGGCGCTCCTTCGAGGGGACAGATCCAGCATGGTAGGGGTCGCTCTTTCAGGCCCGCTCAGTCGGCTTGTCCCAAGTATCGTGGTGCATCTTCGGGTCGTGGTTATCATGGTTCTCAGCAGAGTCAGCCATCTCTCAGCGCTCTTCCAGCACAGAGTTTATCTCGTGCCCCGTCTGCTCAGGGTTCTTCCAAGCCGAGTGCATCAGCTAGTCACTCCGGCGCGAGGGGTTCCCTTCAGTCCCAGTCTCCAGCACTTGGGAGCTGCTATGAGTGTGGAGAGTTTGGGCATATGTGGAGGCAGTGTCCTCGTCGTGCTGCTAGCTCATCTCACCAGAGGGGTCAGCCCTCGTCTTCTGGTCCGGTTTCTTCAGCACCCGCCCCGCCAGCTAGGGGTGAGGGTCAGGTAGCCAGGGGTCGCCCCAGAGGTGGAGGTCGATCCGGCGGTGGTCAGACTCGCTTTTATGCTCTTCAGGGCAGGACAGATACCATTGCTTCAGATGCCGTCATTACAGGTATTATTTCAGTCTGCCACAGAGATGCCTCAATCTTATTTGATCCTGGTTCCACCTATTCTTATGTGTCCTCATATTTTGCTCATCATTTGGGTACGTCCCGAGGGTGTCTTGCTTTACCTGTTCATGTATCTACCCCAGTGGGAGATACTGTTGTTGTAGACCATGTATACCGGTCATGTTTGGTTACTATTGGGGGTCTAGAGACCCGAGTTGATCTGTTGCTATTGAGCATGGTGGATTTTGGATGTTATTTTGGGCATTGGACTGGTTATCTCTGTGTCACGCTATTCTAGATTGTCATGCTAAGACAGTCACTTTGGCTATACCGGGTGTACCGAGGATCGAGTGGCGTGGTGTGACTGATCATGTTTCCAGTAGGGTGATTTCATTCCTAAAGGTCCAGCGTATGGTTGGGAAGGGTTGTCTTTCATATTTGGCGTTCGTGAGGGATGTTGGAGCCGAGACTCCTAGCATTGATTCTGTTCCAGTTGTGAGGGAGTTTCTCGATGTTTTCCCTGCAGACCTGCCGGGCATGCCCCCGGACAGGGATATTGATTTTGGTATTGACCTGGTGCCGGGCACTCAGCCCATTTCCATTCTGCCATATCTATGGCACCAGCGGAGTTGAAAGAATTAAAGGATCAGCTTCAGGAACTCCTAGATAAGGGGTTCATTCGGCCTAGTGTGTCACCGTGGGGTGCACCGGTTCTGTTTGTGAAGAAGAAGGATGGCACCATGAGAATGTGCATTGACTACAAGCAATTGAACAAAGTAACAGTGAAGAACAAGTATCCCCTGCCTCGCATTGATGATTTATTTGACCAGTTTCAGGGAGCGAGGGTGTTCTCCAAGATTGATCTCCGTTCGGGCTATCACTAGTTGAAGATTAGGGATTCAGATATTATGAAGACTGCTTTTAGGACTAGATATAGGCACTATGAGTTTCTTGTTATGTCTTTTGGGCTGACCAACGCCCCAGCAGCGTTCATGCATTTGATGAACAGTGTATTTCGGCCTTATCTGGATTCGTTCGTTATTGTTTTTATTGATGATATCCTGGTGTACTCGCGTAGTCAGGAGGAGCACGCGCAACATTTGCGAGTTGTGTTGCAGAGATTGAGGGAGGAGAAGCTTTATGCAAAGTTCTCCAAGTGTCAGTTTTGGCTCAGTTCAGTGGCTTTCTTGGGGCACGTGGTGTCCAGCAAGGGTATTCAGGTCGACCTGAAGAAGGTAGAGGCCGTGCAGAGTTGGCCTAGACCGACCTCAGCCACAGAGATTTGCAGTTTCCTTGGTTTGGCAGGGTATTATCGCCGGTTTGTTCAGGGATTTTCCTCTATTGCATCGCCCTTGACCAAGTTAACTCAGAAGGGGGCTCCATTTGTATGGTCGGACGAGTGCGAGGAGAGCTTTCAGAAGCTCAAGACAGCTTTGACCTCAGCTCCAGTATTGGTTTTGCCATCAGCTTCAGGTTCTTACACTGTATATTGTGATGCTTCGAGAGTTGGGATTGGATGTGTATTGATGTAGGAGGGTAGAGTTATTGCTTATGCTTCTCATCAGTTGAAGCCCCACGAGAAGAGCTACCCTGTTCATGATTTGGAGTTGGCTGCTATAGTTCATGCTTTGAAGATTTGGAGGCACTACTTGTATGGCGTATCTTGTGAGGTATTCACCGATCATCGCAGTCTTCAGCATTTGTTCAAGCAAAAGGATCTTAATTTGAGGCAGCGGAGGTGGCTAGAGTTACTTAAGGATTATGATATTACCATTCTGTATCACCCGGGGAAGGCTAATGTAGTGCCCGATGCTTTGAGCCGAAAGGCAGTTAGTATGGGGAGTTTGGCGTATATTCTAGTTAGGGAGAGGCCCTTCGCAATTGATGTTGGGGCCTTGGCCAATCGGTTGGTGAGACTAGATATTTCGGAGCCCAGTCGGGTGTTGGCTTGTGTGGTTTCTCGGTCTTCCTTATATGATCGCATCAGAGAGCGCCAGTATGATGATCCGCATTTGCTTGTCCTTAAGGACAGGGTTCAGCATGATGATGCCAGAGACGTGAGTATTGGTGAGGATGGGGTGTTGAGGATGCAGGGCCGGATCTGTGTGCCCAATGTGGATGGGCTTCGAGAGATGATATTGGAGGAGGCCCACAGCTCGCGGTATTCCATTCATCCGGGTGGCGCGAAGATGTATCAGGATTTGAGGCAGCACTATTGGTGGAGAAGAATGAAGAAAGACATTGTAGGATTTGTGGCTCGGTGTCTCAACTGTCAGCAGGTGAAATATGAGCATTAGAGACCGGGTGGTGTGCTTCAGCGGATGATCATTCCCGAGTGGAAGTGGAAGAGGATTACTATGGATTTCGTGAGTGGTCTCCCTCGGACCTCGAGGAAGTTTGATTCGATTTGGGTGATTGTGGATCGGCTGACCAAGTCCGCGCACTTCATTCCAGTATGTACTACTTATTCTTCGGAGCGGCTGGCAGGGATCTTTATCCGGGAGATTGTCCGATTGCATGGGGTCCAAGTGTCTATTATCTCGGATAGGGGTACTCAGTTCTGGAAGACTTTTCAGCGGGAGTTGGGTACTCAAGTGGAGTTGAGCACAGCATTTCATCATCAAACGGACGGACAGTCCGAGCGTACTATTCAGATATTGGAGGACATGTTACGTGCATGTGTTATTGATTTCGGAGGTTCTTGGGATGGGTTTTTGCCGCTTGCAGAGTTCGCCTACAACAACAGTTATCAATCGAGCATTCAGATGGCTCCGTATGAGGTGCTGTATGGGAGGCGGTGTAGATCTCCTGTTGGTTGGTTCGAGCCCGGTGAGGCTAGGCTATTGGGGACAGAGATGGTTCAGGATGCCTTGGAGAAGGTGAACTTGATCCAGGAGAGGCTCCGTACAGCACAGTCGCGTCAGAAGAGTTATGCGGACCGGAAGGTTCGAGATGTGTCTTATATGGTTGGTGAGAAGGTCTTGCTGAAGGTTTCGCCCATGAAGGGTGTTACTGCGGTTTGGGAACAAAGGGAAGCTGAGTTCGCGGTTTATTGGACCTTTGAGGTACTTAGGAGGATTGGGGAGGTGGCTTATGAGCTTGCCTTGCCCCCCAGCTTGTCGGGCGTGCATCCGGTATTTCATGTATCTATGCTCCGGAAGTATGTTAGGGACCCGTCTCATGTATTGGATTATAGCACTGTTCAGTTGGATGATGATTTGACCTATGAAGTGGAGCCAGTGGCTATTTTGGGTCGTCAGGTTCGAAAGTTGAGATCAAAGGATATAGCTTCGGTAAAGGTGCAGTGGAGAGGTCGGCCCGTGGAAGAGGCTACTTGGGAGACCGAGCGGGAGATGCGGAGCAGATATCCTCACCTGTTTGAGGCTTCAGGTATGTTTCTTGACCCGCTCGAGGACGAGCGTTTGTTTTAGTTGGGGAGGATGTGACGACCCGGCCCGTCGTCACGTGAGTTACCGCCCCGTTTTCCCCATTTTTTGCTTTATTATGTATTATTACAAGAGTCTCGGGTGAATGAGTCGATTCGGATTGGTTTTGGATGGCAATGAGACACTTAGTCTCTTTAAGGAAGGCTTATTTTGGAAAAGTCAACCAGATGTTGATCTATGAGTTAGAGGGCTCGGATGTGGTTTCCAGTGAGTTGGTTAGCTTCGGGGTTTGATTTGTGACTTAGGAGTGTGATCGGAGTTCATTTTGGAGGCCCGGTGTAGAATTAGGCTTGAATTGGCGAAGTTAGAATTTTGGCGAATTCCGGTTGATAGGTGAGATTTTGATTCGAGGGTCGGAATGGAATTCTGAGAGTTGCTGTAGCTTCGTTAGGTGATTTTGGATGTGTGTGCAAAATTTCAGACCATTCGGAGGTATTTTGGTTGGGTTTTTGATCGAATGCGAGTTTCGGAAGATTTGGATGAACTTAGGCTTGAATTTGATGTAATTTGATGGTTTAGGTGTTAATTGTGGTGTTTTGATGATTCGAGCAAGTTTGAATAAGGTGTTGGATCATGTTTGTGCTTTTGGTTGAGGTCCCGGGGGCCTCGGGGTGATTTCGGATGGCTAATGGGATGAAATTTGGAGTTGGGAGATTGTTGAAGGCACCTGGTATCTGGTATTTCCGCATCTGCGGAAAAGGAACCGCAGATGCGGCGGCGCAGGTGCGGAAGAAAGACCGCAAATGTGGTCAATGGCCTGGAAGGGAGAAACCGCAGATGCGGAAAGGAAACCGCATCTGCGAGGCCGCAGATGCGGTAGGCGTGTTGCAGGTGTGAAAAAGGGAATGTCAGGTGCTTTCGCAGAAGCGGAAGATTATCCGCATGTGCGGGGTCCGCAAATGCGGAAGGGTGACAGCAGAAGTGGTCTTGGATTTTAAATGAGGTTCCGCAGAAGCGAAAAATAACCGCAGAAGCGGTAGTCGCAGATGCGGTGGGGGACCGCAGATGCGAAAATCCCTGTTATCAGAAGGGTTTTTTTAAGCTTATTTTGCTCCTCGAGTTTTAGTCTATTTCCACCATTTTTAAGCAACTTGAGAGCTCTTGGACGGAATTGAAGGGGGATTTCGACAAGGTGTGATTGGGGGTAAGTTCCTTGGCCTAAATACATGAAATTATTGTAGAATTAACATAGAAATTGGTTGAGATTCATCAAAAGAGGGCAAAACTAGGGCTTGGGAATTTGGTGTTTTAAAATGAAATTTGAGGGTCAAACGGATTCCGATTTTGGTAAATTTGATATGCATAGACTCGTGGTGAGATGAGGAGTCCGGTGATGTGAATTTTCTGATTTTTCGAGAAGTGGGCCCGGGCTCGGGTTTTGCCAACTTCGTGAATTTCGATATTTTTCGAGTCTTTTCGATCGGGTTGTGATCCCTTAGCCTATTGTAACGTATTCCTTGTGGTTTTGATCAGATTCTACGCACGAGGAGGTTGATTCGCGGGGCAAGGGCATAGCGAGCTAGGATTTTTGGCCGGCTTGAGGTGAGTAATGATAGTAAATGATATCCTGAGGGTTTGAAACCCCGAATTTGCACAACGTAGTGCTATATTGAGGTGAAACACGCGCTTAATGGTGAGCGCGGGGTTATTACTACTGGGGATTTGCGACTTGGTCCGTCCCGCTTGATATTTTACCGCGAATTTGACTGAGCTATTTTGTTTATCAGTATGATTTAGGCTTATTGCCATGTTTTGGGCTTAACGCTGATTATTTGAATCCTTCGGGGATTGTTTTCACTATTTCCTCACTACTTGACACGTTATTTGAAATCAGTCCTAATGATTATACTGTTTTGCAAACTCAGCCACTTTAATTGAAACTTCTGAGATTTTAAATGATATTTTACTGTTTTTGGGCTGAGACCTATTATATTATTGATGCCCGAGGGGTTATGATGTTCTGGACTGAGTGAGGCTTTCAGGCCTTGAGCGTGATGTGAGGAGGCTTTCAGGCCTCGAGTGTTGTGAGGAGGCTTTCAGGCCTCGAGTGTATTGTGAGGAGGCTTTCAGGCCTCGAGTGATGGTGAGGAGGCTTTCAGGCCTCGAGTGATGGTGAGGAGGCTTTCAGGCCTCGAGTGTGATGTGAGAAGGCTTTCAGGCCTTGTGATGATATAGCGCTTGGACCGTAAGGGGCCCCTCCGGAGTCTGCACACCCACAGTGAGCGCGGGTACCCATGTGATATGAGAGTGAGCCCGAGGGGCTGATATTATGCTGAGTGATTGATACTGAGCCCGAGGGGCTGATACTGTTCGAAGCGTTTGATACTGGGCCCGAGGGGCAGATTCCTACTCACTATTTACTTGTTGTTTTACCTGATTTACCTGATTTTAAAAGGAGATTTCATTCGACTCTTTACTGTTCCACTGTTTTACTGTTTTTACTGCCTGATATAGAATTGCTTTGTGCAGTTATGTGTTTTCATGCCTTCGGTCATTATTTATTATTATTACTCACTGGGTCGGAGTAATCATATTACTCCCTGCACCATGTGTGCAGATTCAGGCATAGTAGAGTCCGCACCTGAGCGCTGATTCCTTCCAGACCAGGCAGTGATTTGGAGATACGAGGTAGCTGTTGACGTCCGCAGCCCCTTGTCTCCCCTATCTTATATTATTTATGTTTTCTTCAGACTATTGTACCAGATATTACTCTTTGTAGATTGATAGCAAACTCTGTAGTAGCTCAAGACTTGTGACACCCCGGTTTGGGCTGTGTCGGGATGGTTTCTTTTGTCTTATCGCTGATTCCGCATTAATGACTATATTAACCATGTGTTAGAACTGTTAATATTAATTAATTGCTTTGAAAGAGGTGTTGCGTTGTTCTGGCTGGCCTTGTCTCCACGAGAGGCGCCATCACGACCGGGTTTGGGAATTGGGTCGTGACAGGCACAGTCAATTGATGTCCATTCTATCAACAACAACAAACACGTAGTTGAACAAGTAGAGAAATCCAACGGCTCAATTATATAAAAACATAACAAGAATTTATCCTACAAAAGGTTCTATCAAAATCCTAGTTAACAAATTAGCTATTCATAATAGTATGTAAAACCACAATACTAAAAGTTATAACCACAATAAAAAAAAGGAAGAGGAAGGAAAAACTCGTAGAAGAATTCTCCGCCTTGCTCCTATTGTGTCTCTGCCTCCTTAGGTCGAATCTGTGTCAAAAATTGGTCTTCCCCTCAAAAATACCATTTTTCCATGTATATATACCAAGTAGGGTCGGGCCCAAATAATTATACCTTCTCCTACGCGAAAAAGGACAATTTTTAAGGTCTGAACAGCCGTGGTCAACCGCGTTACGGACGCGGTATTTGGCAAGTGTACTGCCTCAGCCCGCCTCAGGTCCGCGGTCGCGTTTTCGACCGCATTTTTAACCCTGTTTCTTTTGGAATTTGGAAAAACGTAAAACATGAAAGTTGTAGACCTTTGAGTTAGCTTTCCAACCATATATTGTGGAGCCTAAATGGAGTTCTGTGATAAAGTTTATGTGCATTTTACTAGACAGTGCACAATATGCCTACTCGATTCTTCATTTTGTTGCTCTATCATCCGTTGATCCCCGAATACGATCACGGATTAATTCCTTGGGCTTTTACTCAGACTTCAAAGCTCCAAATCACTTGAATTCATTCCATAACATCTACATAGCTCGGAATCGCTCCTATAAGGCATGAAACACACAATTAGTGCAAGACACTAGCGATTAAAGTTCAAACTCAATTAAAGTGCAGTATATTTAAGTGTAATAAGCGACTAAAATACGTAATTATAGCATATCATCAGTGCCCAACACGACTCAAGCCAATTCGTGTATCTGCTTACAAATAATATTATTGCAGTATTATTATTATTGTTATTTTTCGGTGTCATTTTCCTACAATCTCAGAAACTATGGCAAGTAATAATACTGCGGACATTTCTGATGGTGCTACCAATTTTGGTGTTGTCTCCGCAGCTACTGTTCCAGCTGTCCTGCCAGATATCCATGGTGTTGCAAATACGTTATTGCATCCACGAATTTGGCAGACACTAATGTCAAAACACAGGTATGTGAATAGACATGATTACATATCCAATGCTAATATTAAAACCTTCAAAAAAATACACCTAAATGCAAGATAAGAGTTGGGACAAAAGATAATTTCGCTAAGTCAAAATTAAATTTGACTAAAGCAGATAATATAATTGTTGCGATCATTTATCAAATAAATAATGTGGCTAGTGTGATAAATTGGGAGATAGACTCTGGTGCTACTACGCACATTTGTGCAGACAATGAATTTTTGTCTTACACCCAAATTGAGGAAGGAGAAAAAACTATTTATCTTGGTGACTCAAGAACAACTCGTGTTCTTGGGAAATGAAAAATTCTTCTCAAACTCACATATGGTAGAACTCTAGCATTGAGTGATGTATTGCATATTCCTAATATCCAAACCAATTTGATTTCTGTGGTATTATTAGGAAAGTTGGAGTGAAGATTTCTTTCGAGAATGATGAGGTCATATTGATCAAAAATAATACTTTTATGGGCAATGGATATTGTAACCATGGTTTATTTGTGCTTAATATTTTCGATACTAGCAATAAAAATGCATCTTCTTCTGCTTATATGGTTGAGTCAATTTCTTTGTGGCATGCTAGACTAGGACATGTTAATGTCGCACATATAAAGAAATTGCAGTCGCTAGGATTAATAATTGGTTTAGACTCAAATAATATTAACAAGCGTGAAATATGTGCTGAAGCTAACTAGAAAGACGTATTTTTCTGTAAATAGAGAAACTGAATTATTATCCTTGATTCATACTGGTTTAGGCGATTTAAATCCGACTATGACTAGATGTGGTAAAAGATATTATGTGACTTTTATTGATGATTTTTCTAGATATACTAAGTTGTATTTGCTTAGAAATAAAGATGATGCTTTTAATACTTTTATTTCTTATAAAACTGAGGTTGAAAATCAACTTAATAGAAAAATCAAGAGAATTAGATCTGATAGAAGTGGAGAATATTTATCTTTAAATGATATTTGTGAAAAGAATGGAATAATTCATGAAGTAACTCTGCCTTATTCACCTGAGTCAAATGGAGTAGCGGAAAGGAAAAATAGAACATTGAAAGAGATGATGAACTCTATGTTAGTTAGTTCTAATGCTCCTGTTAATTTGTGGGGTGAAGCTATTTTATCTGCATGCCACTTACAAAATAGAATACCACAGAACTGGCAAAACTCCGTATGAATTGTGGAAGGGTTATAAACCTAACTTGAAATATTTAAATGTGTGAGGGGTGCCTTGCTAAAGTTTTTGCCTGGAGTTAAAAAGAGAAAAATAGGTTCTAAAATTGTTGATTTTATGCTTATTGGATATGCTGAACATAGTCCTGTATATAGATTTCTTGTTTTAAAAAGTGACGTGCTTGATTCCAATACTATAATTGAGACAAAGAATGTTGAGCTGTTTGAATATATTTATCCATTTTCTGATAAAATTTCGCATAAACCTGTTAAAATAAATAGTGAAATTACCTCTAATGACGAACTGAGAAGGAGCAAAAGGCCTTGGAAAGAATATTTTTTTATGGAAATAATTTCCAAATCTTTCTTGTCAATAATGAACCATCAAACTATTTTGAAGCTATATCTTCTTCAGAAGCTAATTATTGGAAAGACGAAACAAATGTTGAAATCGATTCTATTTTGAAAAATAAAACATAGATTTTAACAGATTTATCTCCTAGTGCAATGCCTATTGGTTGCAAATAGATTTTCAAAAGGAAATTTAATCCTGATGGATCTTTAGATAAATGTAAAGCTTGGTTAGTAGCAAAAGGATTTTCTCAAAAACAAAATGTAATTTATTTTGATACATTTGCACCAGTGACTAGAATTTCTTCTATTCGATTTTTAATTGCCTTAGCTTCAATCCTTAAGCTTTTTATCCATCAAATGGATGTCAAAATAGCTTTTGTAAAAGGTGATTTACAAGAAGAAATTTATATGGTTCAACCTGAAGGCTGTGTCATTCCTAGACAAGAAAATAAAGTTTGTAAATTAATTAAATCTCTTTATGGCCTTAAACAAGCTTCTAAGCAGTGGATATACTCATATCCTACAGAGAGCATTGGTCTGCATTAGATAGACTAATGAAATATTTGAGAGGAACCATGAGTTATGGTATCCTATATAGTGGATTTCCTTCTATTTTAGAAGGGTACAGTGATATAAAGTGGATCTCTGATTCAGATGAGACAAAATCCACTAGTGGTTATGTATTCACCCTTGGTGGTGGTGCAATATCTTGAAAATCAGTTAAACAGACGAGCATTGCTAGATCGACTATGGAATCAGAGTTTGTAGCTCTGGAGTTAGTTGGTTCTATGAGATTTTGGCCTAGTCTCTAGAGCTCTCATGAATCACCAGGCACGTGCATGGCCTGTTGGGCGCAAAACTACCAGGGGTCAAGATATCATTGATAAAATCTCTGACTTACAATAAGAATTAATGGTTCATAGAAATATTATATTTCACCAGTAACTCTGTAAGTTAAATTTTATTAGTTTAAGTTTGGTTCATAGTCCAAAAGACACCAAACCTATTACATTTAGACCATATAAATCCAGCAAGTTTATTTTTGAAAAGATCTTTAAAATAGTAAAAATTGCACTGTGCGCCCTATTTGGTCGCCCCTATTTAACCTATACCCATTTTTTAAAAAACTTTTAACTTGTACCCACTTTTTAAATAACTTCAGCCCCCTTTCTCCTCCTCCTCCTCCTCCTTCGTCTTCTTCTTCTTCTTCTTCTTCTTCTTCTTCTTCTTCTTCTTCTTCTTCTTCTTCTTCTTCTTCTTCTTCTTCTTCTTCTTCTTCTTCTTCTTCTTTCGGTTACAATATATCTCCAACCCGTTTTGTTTTACTGAACAAATTTATCCAAGTGCATTTATATCAGTTATTTTCTCTTCGGCAAATAATTAATACCCGGATAACAACGTTTATTATTTTTATTGAATAAGCCCAAAGGTCTGTAACTGACCCAATGCTTGTGTAACTGAACATTAAACATCTCTGGGAATAAACAATTGTAACTGAAATGAAACCTGAATGGCTATAAAGGGATGCTATCATGAGGAAAGGTATTTTTGTTGATGAGCCCGTTATTAGTTTTTTGAGGAAATGAGTAACAGCTTATATAGTGCTGAAG
>NC_031989.1:3339270-3357926 GCF_001879085.1 Nicotiana attenuata
GTAAGTATATGGTATGTCATGTGTTCTTCTTCTTCTTCTTCTTCTTCTTCTTCTTCTTCTTCTTCTTCTTCTTCTTCTTCTTCTTCTTCTTCTTCTTCTTCTTTCGGTTACAATATATCTCCAACCCGTTTTGTTTTACTGAACAAATTTATCCAAGTGCATTTATATCAGTTATTTTCTCTTCGGCAAATAATTAATACCCGGATAACAACGTTTATTATTTTTATTGAATAAGCCCAAAGGTCTGTAACTGACCCAATGCTTGTGTAACTGAACATTAAACATCTCTGGGAATAAACAATTGTAACTGAAATGAAACCTGAATGGCTATAAAGGGATGCTATCATGAGGAAAGGTATTTTTGTTGATGAGCCCGTTATTAGTTTTTTGAGGAAATGAGTAACAGCTTATATAGTGCTGAAGTTTTTACAAATGAACTAAATAACTTCAGCTCTAGAGCTGAAGTTCGACAGTTACAAAACAAAAACTTCAGCTCTAGAGCTGAAGTTTGCCAGTTACAAAAATAAAAACTTCAGCCAGTTACAAAAATAAACTTCAGCTCTAGAACTGAAGTTCGCCAGTTACAAAACAAAAACTTCAGCTCTAGAGCTGAAGTTCGCCAGTTACAAAATAAAAACTTCAGCTCTAGAGCTGAAGTTCGCCAGTTTACAAAAATAAAAACTTCAGCAATTACAAACACAAACTTCAGCAAATAGAGAACAAAACTTCAGCTACTATGCTTAAGTTGAGCAACTACAAACAAAAAGTTCAGCACACTTAGTTCAGCACACTTGCTACTTCAGGCCCGTCTACTAGAATGCTGAAGTTTTGCATGATTGCCTTTGCTACTTCAATCCCGTATGCTGAAGTCATGCGATCAATTTTTTTTGCAAAGCGGGCACAAGTTAAAACATAAAACAAAAAGCGGGTATAGATGCAAATCCCCCTTTAAAATAGTGGGGGACAATATTTTAAAGCCTTTTGGACAAATGTCTTAGCCATTTTAGAAGGCTATACTAAGTGGCAAAAGAAGTGTAAAAAGTGACAAATTCCATCAGCCACTTTCTTGCTATGCAAGACAAAGTTCCATGCAATTACAACTATAAATGGCCACCAATGGTTACACAATTCTCAATCATCAGCAAGACAAAAAGAAATCCTTCTTCTCTTTCCTTCTAATTTCATTATTCACCAGCTTCCCTTTGTTGTCTTTCTTTTTGGTAGTTTAACTTCTCTTGTTCCCCATTTTAAATAGTTGGATTTGTAATTTTATATTTTGTTGATTCCTGTATCCTCTAAATAAATAGAGATGAGCTTGTTTAATCCTAGGGAAACATTTCACATTGCTGAAATAGTTTCTTAGGACAGTGCCCAGCAAGACTCAAGCCAATTCGTATATCTGCTTATAAATAATATTATTGCAGTATTATTATTGTTATTTTCCGATGTTATTTCCCTGCATTATATCTACTTGAATATAATAATTAATGTTGGTTAGAAGTCAATTTTTGAGCCGTAAAAGGAAATGTTTAAGCTCAACAACAACAACAGTCAAGTGAGATTTTACATGTGGGGTCTGAAGAGGATAATATGTACGCAAACCTTACCCCAAGTAGAGAGGATGTTTCCGGTAGACCCTCGGCACAAAAGGAAAATGTTTAAGTTATATAGTAAAAACTTTTAAATTCATAAATTATGCAAAAACTAAGTCTCCGATAATTGACAGTCTTTAATAACTAATCCATGAGTTACTAACACAAGAAAATCTAACTGATCTGATATAATCAATTTAACTACATTGATAATATAAAACATCTCTATTCCACCCATATTTAAATGCAATAGGACAAACATCCTACTCAAGAAAATTGGATCGATGACTGAACAGTGTCACATTGTCGTTTGGATCATGGAATAGTTTGGTCTCTTGGTTGTCTGCTACTCCCCTTGTTCCAGACTTCCGGTTTACGTGAGCCTATTTTCTTTTTGGTCCGTTCTACAAAGAATGATCTATTTCTAAATTTGGTAATAATTTAGTTTAAATTTACAATAGCCTTAATGAGAAACTTTTATAACCACACAAATACTCTAGGCCTTTTTTTAACTTGTTAGGACCACAAATTTCAAAAATCTTTATTTAAATCAATCAAATTCATATAAATTGAAACGGGGGAGTACTATATTGCAGGGATTACGTACTGATTCAGAAACAAAAAGATGCTGATCAAATCCAACTATTAATGCAGAACTTATTATTTGTACTAATCGAGAATATATTGACATTGACGGAGCCACACTCAGCCTAGAGCGAATCAAGTTTCGGCCACGCCATATTGGAGATTAAGAACTCATGCCCATTACCGTTGGCATCCAGATCGAGATGGGTTTTCTGCAAAACCTGATACCTTCTTGTTCTTCAATCGCTATTGGCACCAATTTGATGAATCTTATCAATTGACATGCCCCTCAAAACTTTAATTTATGGGATTAATTTCCTACTTTCTTCTTGTATACGGTTAAAACTGGACCTACCCGATTTTACTATTGATCAAGATCAGGGAGTTGAATCGAGGGTTAGCCTCGTAGTGGAGCATATCAAAGTGACGAAGACAAGGTACCGAGTTCGAGAATAGAAGTGCATGCCGAAATCGAGGCCGGCAATGATCGAGACCAAACGGGGCAGACTCCGAGCAAAGCACAATAACAGGAAAGCGAGATATCCGTGACTGGTCGAAGATCATGGCAGGAATCTCGGAACGGATCAAATCAAAGGCAGCTGTTTAGGCTAATCATAGGATTTACTTCCGTAATTAGAATTGTACCATAGATAGGATTCCTATACTATATAAAGAGGTCCTAATCATTTTGTAGTCACTTTACATTCACGCATATCAAAGCAATACAATACTTTCTTGCTCATATTCTTGTTTTTTCATATTGCTATATTTTTAGCTATTCTTGCATCGATCAGTTCGAGGGGATTCAACTCGAGGGCTAAATTCCGTTCAAACACTGATTTGATTAATTTTATTGTTAATTTCTGCTACTAATTTTTGTATTCATCAATTGATATTACGTAAAATCACGTGTCGTTAAAATCATATCATAAGTTTAATTGTTATCTAATTTTAAGGGTAAACACTTCTATGTGCTAAGGCATAAATAAATTGGATGCCATCCTTGTTGTATCCCGCCTCCTTGGTGGTTTTTGGAATGTGTCTATCGTTATATCGTAGGGTTGTCTTGTCACTTGTATAGTACAGTTGTCTTATAGTAGCTTAAAAATAATTTAGCTTTAAATTTCTTTTTTATCCATTTTATTAAAGAGGAATTTTTATGTATAGCCTTACAAATGTTATCAATTATGATCACATAAAACTTTTACTCTATAAATTTTTAATACCATAAATTACAAGAGTCTTTTTTTTTCCTCTAAATTTTGTATCGGTCAAACTACATCACATAAATTGAAACCAGAGAGTAGTATAGTGAAGTCAACTTACAATAGGATGCTTACTTTTCTCCCGCTTTGCTGCAGGGGTCTCTTCATTCTTGTGAAGCTCGCCTATCTGAAGACATTCGTTAACTAGTTCAGCGTTATGTTATTGTGATGACCCTTTGGGTCATCACTTGTTTTAGAAGCAAATTCAGTGTTTTGAGGCCTAAAAACCTCCTTTTTACCTCACCTTGATTTGCATGCGTGGTCCGGACCTATATCCGGAAAGCATTCTATGTGAAAAGATGAGAAATAGAAATTTCTAGAGTTAAAAATTTGATTATGGTTGACTTGGGTCAACATATTTAGCAAACAGACCCGGATCCGTGTTCCGACGATTTTGGGAGGTCCGCAGTAAAATATGGGACTTGAGCGTATGCCCGAAAATGAATTCCGAGGTCCCAAACCTTAGAAATCAATTTTCGAAAGGAATTGTTTTGCTGAATTATCTAAGAAATGAAAAAAAGAATTAATGTTTGAAACCATTGGCATTGTCACGACCCGGATTTCCCACCCTCGGGAGTCGTGATGGTGCCTACTATTACGAGCTAGGCAAGCCAACTATTTATTATCTCTTTTAGCAAACCTCGACATTAATAAAAACAACGAAACATTTAATAAAAAAGCGGAAGTCTTAAATATGAATAAACGGAAAACAAATGCGGAAGTTCAATACAACTCTACCCAAGAACTGGAGTCACAAACTCACGAACGTCTAGAGAATGCTAAATGCAATGTCTGAATAAAAACATAATTCTGTTTGTTCCGGTACAAAGGATAACAAACTAAAGTAAAGATAGAAGAGACTCCCGGCCATGCGGACGCCAGCAAGGCTACCTCGGGATCTCTGGACTGAAGTCAGCTCCCAAAACTCCTACTGCTGTCCAAAAGCTGCTCCGGCACCGTGATCTGTGCAAAAAGATACACAGAGTGTAGCATCAGCACAACCGACCCCATGTGCTGGTAAGTGCCTGGCCTAACCCCGGCGAAGTAGTGACGAGGCTAGACCGGACTACCAAACAAACATGTGCAGTTCAATATATATGTATGCAATATAAAGGTATACAGAAATTAACCAGTCAAGGGGGAGGGGGAGCATGTTGTAGGGGCTGTAACAGTTCAGGTATAAAATCAATAATTGAGGAATGAAACAGTACAACTACAATAGCAACGATAGTAGGAAATCAACCGTTGCACGGCACCATCCTTCGTGCTTTTACTCTCATTCTCACCCAAACAATCATATAAAGTGCACGGCATCACCCTTCGTGCTTTACCTCACAAAATGATGGCACAGAATGACCCTTCGTGCATAAACACTCATATCATGGCACGGAATGTTCCTTCGTGCATTAGTAATCAAATCAGGGCACGGAATGTTCCTTCGTGCATTAATAATCAAAACATGGCACGAAATGTTCCTTCGTGCATTAGTATTCATATCACAATCGTGCACGGCATCACCCTTCGTGCTTTATCACTCGTCCTCACCCAAACAACAATCACAAAACAATAGGGCGAGGGGATAGACAAACAGTAATAGAAGTCCCGACAAGGGAAACACAAGTAAACAATTAAATCCCGGCAAGGGAACAACAATAATAACTTTCACATCCTGGCAAGGGAGGTAATCAATATGCGAATACGGCGGAATAATCACATTTCTTTCTCTTTCTTTCTTTTCTTACTCAATAATTACTTTATCATTCGAGCCAACGCTCCAAAGAGTCCACAAATCATAATTCTTTCTCATACTCTTCACATTATATAGAGTTCATCAATTACACGAGGAAGAGTCACAACAAAATAGGAATAAACACAATATACGGACTCACGGTCATGCTAGACACCAGTGTATAGATACTCGTCACCATGCCTATACACCGTACTCGGTCAATTAGCAAATAGCAAACAAGACTCAACTCTTATTCCCTCAAGCTAGGGTTAAACCAAACACTTACCTCAACTTTCACAGCTAAATCAATCCACAACGACCGCCTTCCCTCTCGAATTCGGCTCCAACTCAATCAAATATATGAAATAACGACTTTACAACATTAATATAAGCTAAACAAATCAGACACAATGCCTAAATATAGTTTTCTAAGCTTTCTTCCCAAAATTCCAAAAATCGACCCCGGGCCCGCTTGGTCAAAACCCGAGGTTCGAATCAACTTCATATTACCCATTCCCCCACGAGCCCGGATATACAATTTATTTTCAAATTCGACCCCAAAACGAGGTCTAAATCAAAGGAAATTGAAAAGCCCTAATTCTACCCAATTCCCCCATTCAACCCTAGATTACATGATTTGAGCTTAAGAATTTGATAATTAATGATGGAAAATGAAGAAACAAGTGGGAATTTACTAACCCAAGTGGTCTTGAAGAATGGGGGCTTCAATGGACTCCTAAGTGCTTGAGGAAGAAGAGAGCTTGTGTGTTTTTGAATGAGACCCGTAGCTACTGTTTACTGAAAACTTAAAAAAAATCACTGGGCAAAATTGCCCTTCGCGTTCGCGGGAACAGTGTCGTGTTCGCGAAGGGTAACTGGGCAAGGCATCGCGTTCGCGATTGGAATGATGCGAACGCGGAGAAGAAAGCTGGGGGGGGGGGTCCAGGACTTGGTCTATGCGAACGCGGGGACACCTACGCGAACGCGATGAAGGGAGCCTTAGGCACTACACGAACGCGAGGATATAAGTGCGAACGCGATGAGTAAAATGAAGGCTAAGTCTTCTGAGTCAAAATACTCTACGCGAACGCGAGGAGGTGATGCGAACGCGATGAAGGATGAAGCTGAAGCTTCGCGAACGTGAGAGGCATAATGCGAACGCGAAGGAGAAAATCACTGTGCACCTGTTGCAGATTTTCTGCAATCTTCCTAAGTCCAAAACTACCCCGAACACCTCCGAAAACACTCCCGAGCCCTCGAGGCTCCTAACAAATCACACACACTAACTCGACAATATCCTACGAACTTAACCGTGCGATAAAATAGCCAAAATAACATCATAAACGAGGAATCAAACCTCAAAATCATCACTTTTTCTTCAAACTTCATAAACTTTCATTTCTAGATATTTAGGTCCGAAATACGTCAAATGACGTCCGATTTCAACCAAATTTCACAGAAAGCGCTTAAACCACATATAAGACCTGTACCGGGCGCCGAAACCAAAATACGGGCCCGATACCAACACGTTCTAATCAATTTCCTTTTCAAATTTCCATATTAATTTCAGAAAAACAATTTCACAAAAAAATTCATTTCTCGGGCTCTAGACCTCGGAATTCGACTCCGGGCATATGCCCGAGTCTCATATTTTTCTACGGACCCTCCAGGACCGTCCAATGATGGGTCCGGGTCCGTTTACCCAAAATGTTGACCAAAGTCAACTTTAATCATATTAATATCAAAATTTAGCATTTTTCACACAGAATTCATATTTAAACTTTCCGGCTTCGCGCCCGGACTGCGCACGCAAATCGAGGCGACTAATATTGAGGTTTTCAAGGCCTCAAAAACGCGGAAAAGAGAGAAAACAGGTGATGACCCTTTGGGTCGTCACAGGTATCAGGTCCGTAATTTGGTTCCGGGGCCCGGTACAAACTTGTTATAGTATTTAAATGATAACTGTGAAATTTGGTGAAAAACGAAGTTTATTTGACGTGAGTTGGACTTCTGGTTGTAGAGTTATGAACTTTGAGTGTTTCTTGATGAAAATGTTGAGTTTTGAGGTTTAATTAATGGTTTTACATGTTATTTTGATGATATGATCGCATGAGTAGGTCCATATGATGTTTTTGAGTTAGTATGCACGTTTGGTTTGAAGTCCCGAGGGCTCGGGTGAGTTTCAGGTAGTTTCCGGGATGTTTTAGGCTTAAAACATAGCTGTTGCAGGTTCAGAGAAGTTGCAGATCTCTGAACCCGCCAGTGCGATCCGCAATGATTTTGTGCTACCGCGGAGGGGCCTTTATGGCCGCAAAGGATTTTGTGCGGTCCGTGGTGCAGGGACTTTGCGGCCGCACTTGATTTTGTGCGATCCGCGGTGAGGAAGAATCTGCAGGTTCACTAGTCTGACTTTGGGAGCCTATATCGTTTGATTTACAAGGAATTTTGAAATTATTCAAAAGCTAAAGTTGTAGCTCTTCGTGTCTAGTTTCCAGAAAGGTAAAGAAATCACAATTTGGACTTATGTAGAGAAAGTTATGGCTAAAATACTAAAGCATATCACATCAGTCAACATTCTCCGCGGTGAGCTCCGCGGCCGCAATCCTTTTTGTGCGGTCCGCGAAGAGGGTCTGAGAGGGGTATATTAAACGGGACTTTCAGTTATTTTTCACTTTTCAAAACCCCAAAAACGTAAGAGGCAATTTTCCAAACACTCTTTCTTCTCCAAAACATTTGTAAGTGATTTCTAACTCATTTTCTTTTTACAAGATTTCATCCTAGAATCTAGGGTTTTTATGGTGGAATTGGGAATTTTGGGTAAAACCTAAGAATATTGAAATTTGGGGATTTAGACCTCAACTTGAGGTCAGATTCCAAAACCAATTATATATCCGGGCTCGGGGGTGAATGGGTAATCGGGTATTGGTCCGAATTTCTGGTTTGGACCAAGCGGGCCCGGGGTCGATTTTTGACTTTTTGGGAAAAACTTTAGAAAACTTATTTCCATGCATTATAATTGATTCATTTAGCATTTATTAATATAATTAAGTAACTTGTGGCTAGATACGAGCGAGTTGGTGGTGAAATCAAGAGGTAAAGCGATAGTTGAGGCTTGAATTGTGTTCGTGGCATCGTGGTAAGTGTTTGGTCTAACCTTAGCTTGAGGGATTAGGAGTTGTGTCCTATTTGCTATGTGTTATTTGTTGAGTACGACGTATAGGCATGATGACGAGTATCTATACGTTGGTGTCAAGCATGCCCGTGAGTCTTATGTTATTGTTCATGCCTAATGTGATGATTGCTATTGTTGAGTAAGGTTTGTGGAAAGAATATTGATATTTGAACATTGAAGAGCGTTGGCTCAAGTTTTAAAGTGATTTGTGGAAGTATAATTGGCAATTGAACCTTATAGAGCATTGGCTCAAATTGTGAATCGAGTTGTGGAGTAAATGTGAAAAAGAGAAGAGGATTATGGTATTGTTCCTTTGTCGGGACGTTGTTGCTTTTAATTTTGTTCCCTTGCCGGGATGTTATTGCTTTGATATTGTTCCCTTGCTGGGATTTTATTATGATTAATTTATTTCCTTGCCCTTATTGTTTGTCTTTGTTATTTGGGTGAGGAAGAATGTAAAGCACGAAGGGTGATGCCGTGCATTGTTTTGGTGAGAGAGTGTTAAAGCACGAAGGGTGATGCCGTGTATGATTTTCGTGAGGAAGAGTGTAAAGCACGAAGGGTGATGTCGTGCCGCACGATGCACCATTCCGTGCCGATTATATTGATTTTATGGTGAGGATGAGAGTAAAAGCACGAAGGGTGATGCCGTGCAGTTTATTTTGATTTCTATAGTGAGGATGAGAGTAAAAGCACGAAGGGTGATGCTGTGCACTTGTTTGATTTCTGATTCTTGTTAAAAATTGAGTTATGGTGTTCCTTATGTTTACCTGTTGTTCTCCTATTATCATTTGTTGTTTCCCCGCAGCGTGTTTCCCCCTCCCATCCTTGACTGTACATTTCTGCTTTATTCTTTCGTTGTATATGATTTATCTGCACAGTTTATTTGGTAGTCTAGTCCTAGCCTCGTCACCACTTCGCCGAGGTTAGTCTAGGCACTTACCAGCACATGGGGTCGGTTGTGCTGATACTATACTCTGCACTCTTTTGTGCAGATCCCAGTGCTGTAGATTACGGACCGCAGTGAGATAGCTGTTTCGTGTTCATCAGGCGACCCGAGGTAGTCCTGCAGGCGTCCACAGGCCTTGGCGTCTCCTTCTAGCTATTATTCCTGTTTCTTTCTTGTATTTCCAGAGACAGTTTTGTAATATTTCTTTCAGACCTTTATTTGTAGTACTCTTAGACAGTCTGTGAAGTTGTGACACCAGTCTTGGGTAGATTGTTATGGATTGATGTTGGTGGCATTATTAAACTTGAAATTTAGTCTTCCGCTTATTAAATTATGTTGTTTATTAATGGTTGGTTCTTAGTTGTTAACGGATTTAAGTGGAAACAAAGTAAATAATTTAGTTGGTTGGCTTGCCTAGCTTTCACTAGTAGGCGCCATCGCGACTCCCGAGGGTGGAAAAATCGGATATGTCAAAGTAGTGGTGGAAGCATGATTTGAAACCAAGGGGATTCAAAATAAAAAAGATAAACACGAAAAAGCTAAAGAGATCAATATATATATATATTGTCACGACCCTAATCCCGGTCGTGATGGCGCCCAACACTAATGCTAGGCAAGCCCGACCGATTAAATACTCTCAACCCAAATACACAATCCGTTAACAAATAATACGGTTAAAATAGCAAATATCAAGGTTCCAACCCGAATCTAAATAAAATAATACAAAAAATAATAACGAATACTCCAAACATTTTCCAATAGATCTGGAGTCACGAGTCTAGAGCCTCTAGATGTAACAGAGTAATATATCCATAGTAATAAAGAAGTCTAGGATATGGAAAGATAAGTGAAATAAAGGGGAGGAGTCGGGTCTTGCGGACGTCAGGCAGCTACCTCAACAACTCCTGAAAATAAACTTCACGAAAACAGCAAACAGCTCCACTAAGTCTCCGGTGATTCGGTTAGCTTCGGGGGATGATTTGTGACTTGGGAGTGCGATCGGAATTGATTTTGGAGGTCCGGTGTAGAATTAGGCTTGAATTGGCGAAGTTAGTATTTTGGCAAATTCTGGTTGATAGGTGAGATTTTGATCCGAGGGTCTGAATGGAATTCCGGGAGTTGCTGTAGCTTCGATATGTGATTTGTGATGTGTGTGCAAAATTTCAGGTCATTCGGACGTCGTTTGGTTGGGTGTTTGATCGAAAGTGCATTTCGGAAGTTTTTGAAGAACTTAGGCTTGAATCCGATGTGATTTGATGGTTTTAGCGTTGTTTGATGTGTTTTGATTATTGGAACAAGTTTGAATGATGTTATGGGATATGTCCGTGCTTTTGGTTGAGGTCCCGGGGGCCTCGGGTGAGTTTCGGGGTGGTTTCGGATCATTTTGGAGAAGTTTGATATTGCTGGTTCTGGTGCAACACTGTAGCTTGGGAATTGCGAAGGATTTGCTGGGAATTGCAAAAACACTATAGCTTGGGAATTGCGAAGGATTTGCTGGGAATTGCGAAAACACTGTAGCTTGGGAATTGCGAAGGATTTGCTGGGAATTGCGAAAACACTGCAGCTTGGGAATTGCGAAGGATTTGCTGGGAATTGCGAAAATACTGTAGCTGGGGCAGAATGTTTAAAAAATATTTCATCCGCGAGTTGGGGTTATTTTCCACCATTATTAAGCGACCTTTGGAGTATTTGGCGAGTAATTAAGAGGGTTTTGACTGGGAATCGATTGGAGGTAAGTCCTATGGCCTAGGAACGTCATTTTTATTGTGATTTCAACACTTAAATTCATGGAAATTGGGTTAAAAAGGGAAGAACTAGGGCTTGGGTTTTTGAAATGAAAATTTGGGATTTGAAGGGGCATTTCAACTCCGATTTTGGTAAATTTTATATGTACGGACTCGTGGCGAGACGAGGAATCCGGTAATGTGAATTTCGTAATTTTTCGAGAAGCGGGCCCGGGGCTCGGGTTTTGCCAACTTCGTGAATTTTGGTGTTTTTCGAGTCTTTTCGATTGAGTTATGTTTCTTTAGCCTATTGTAATGTATTCGTTGTGGTTTTAATCAGATTCGGCGTGTGAAGAGGTTGATTCGAAAGCCAAAGGCATAGCGAGCTAGACTTGTGGCCGGCTTGAGGTGAGTAATATATGTAGATGATGACCTGAGGGTTTGAAACCCCGGTATATCACATTGTGACACTATATTGAGGCGAGACACGTACTCTATGACGAGTGCGGGGTCGATTGTGACTGGGAATTGTGACCTAGTCCGTTCCGATTGATGTTCGTACTGTGTCCTTGACTAGAAATTGTTTGGTAATCATCCTACTTGGATTTTATGAATTTGTTTGGGCTTTGTGCCAATCATGTGCATCCTTCAGGGATCCTTATCACTGTTTCCATGATGCTTAGCATATTTCATGATATCAGTCCTGAGCTAGACACTGCCTCGAAATGATTAGTAAATAAATAAAGGTTTAAACACTTAGCTCTAAAATTCCTAATAATCAAAACAAAAATGAATAAGTTGACTGTGCCCGATTGGCTTGCATGCATATATATACCTGGACCGAGTGTGGATCGGGCTGCACGCCGCAGCGAATGCTACGATGATATTGCGCTTGGGCTGTAGGAGCCCCTCCGGAGTCTGAACCCCCACAGTGAGCGCGGTTACCCAAATGGATCGGGTTGCGCGCCGCAGCGGTCATGTGCATTGCATTGCATTCATGCGTTTATACCTATTTGTCTTACTTGTCCTTGTATTGTTGTTATCCCACCGTTTTATGTGCTGAATCGCTGATTATAGCTTTATATTGTAATATTTCGGGATTTCTTACTTTCAGCCATTATATATGTTTATTACTCACTGAGTTGGAAGTACTCACTTTACTCCCTGCACCATGTGTGCAGATTCAGGTGCTCCGAGACTTAGTGGAGCTGTTTGCTGTTTTCGTGAAGTTTATTTTCAGGAGTTGTTGAGGTAGCTGCCTGACGTCCGCAGGACCCGACTCCTCCCCTTTATTTCACTTATCTTTCCATATCCTAGACTTCTTTATTACTATAGATATATTACTCTGTTATATCTAGAGGCTCTAGACTCGTGACTCCAGAGCTATTGGGAAATATTTGGAGTATTCGTTATTATTTTTCGTATTATTTTATTTAGATTCGGGTTGGAACCTTGATATTTGCTATTTTAAACCGTATTATTTGTTAACGGATTGCGTATTTGGGTTGAGAGTATTTAATCGGTCGGGCTTGCCTAGCATTAGTGTTGGGCGCCATCACGACCGGGATTGGGGTCGTGACATACATACATATATATTGCTGAAAATAAATATTGCTGAAAATAAATTAAATAATAATCTTTCTGAAAACAAAAACAGAAAGTTAATAGAAATTAAATTCTGAAAAACAGTAAACTTCTTCAGAATAAATTCTGAAAACGTTATAGGAACAAATCGAGCCCACTGAATACACGGTGTGTCCTTAAGGAAATTATTCCCCTCAAGTACCCGAGATTCTGGAATATATCCTCCCAGGATAGAACGATTTAACACACCAGTGTATCGGTACCTAAAACTCTGGTGATCGGCGAACCACTCGATGGTCGTAAAACACATTGGAATATTTTGTGCAGAAGAAGAAGAAGATTCAGATAATTTAGTAAGTAAATATTCTGGGATTTGAAGGTATATTTATAGCCAACTTGGTGCTGTTTCTGAAGAGGTTTGCAACCTTTCAGAACAACCATAGCTGTTGGAACAGGTGTGACACTGTTTCAAAACAGCCATGGCTGTTCAAAATATTGCGGGAAATATAAAACGGATTTAAAATAATCCGGAAAAGAAAAATGGGCCGGACCGGACCGGGTCGCGGGTCATGGGTTATTTCGGATTGAATTTTGTTTAATTAATTTAATTAATTAATTAATTATTTGAAAAGAATTTTGTCCAAAAAGATTCCAAAGCCGAAGCCGAAGCCGAGCCGAGCGAGCGACGACGATGACGGCGCGAGGCTTGCCTTCTTCTTAGCTCTTTAAGAGCTAAAAGATGAGCTTCTCTTTATATACACAAAGATTTTTTTTCCTTCTACCAATGAGGGACAAAGTGCATAAGTGAAATGAACTCATTCAAAATTTCACTTCCCTCCATTTCTTTTCCCACCATTTTACATTCACACCTCTTTTGTTATTATTTATTAATAACAAACCCAACAATCCCCCACATGAATGGGGAATGGCTATAAACTCAAAGGAATGCGCGGACGTGTGTGTGTTTTACAAGCAAGAATTGATTGCATCTGGATAAGTAGGTTTTCCTTTGAACTTTCCGTAGTGAACTTATATCGGATATACTCGGTCAATCGGTAGATTTGATATCTTTGAACCGTCGAGCTTTGTTGTATACCTAGACAACATAAGTCACACAATCAATCCTTAACCATCTATGGTTCTCACGGTTGTGTTCGTTTCAGCCATGAACACCGCCTGGTTTCATGAGTGCTTAGAGAATGGGCCTTTACTTTCATTGTCCTTGAAGCGGCTTACACTTCACACTCACATAGGTGATTCCTAAACGTGTAATCCTAAAGACACACTATCTGGTCATATCCTGCCAGACTTAGCAAATCATTAAAAAGCTTTAAGCTTTATTGACTCATCAAAAAAGCCTTAATGCTTTACCTCATTTTTGAACATTGTCTTATCACGAGAATGGGTTGAGTTAGTTGACAATGTTGAACCGTCATTCATAACTTTGTTTGATCTCTTTGAACCTAGCTCTTGGGATCTCCAGTCTGCTAGGTAGAGTTACTGCCATATGACTTGTCCTAGGCCTTTAACCCCATTCCCTTTGATGATCTTTCAACCGCCTCTCTAGATAGGCCTTTTGTAAGTGGATCCGACACGTTATCTCTTGACTTTACGTAGTCAATTGTGATAACACCACTAGAGAGTAGTTGTCTAACAGTATTGTGTCTCCGTCGAATATGACGAGATTTCCCGTTATACATAACGCTCCCTGCCCTACCTATTGCCGCTTGACTATCACAATGTATACATATAGGTGCCAGAGGTTTGGGCCAAAATGGAATATCTTCCAAGAAATTCCGGAGCCATTCAGCTTCTTCACCGGCCTTATCTAAAGCTATGAATTCAGATTCCATTGTAGAACGGGCAATGCACGTTTGTTTGGATGATTTCCAAGACACTGCTCCACCCCCAATTGTGAAAACATATCCACTCGTGGATTTAACTTCAGATGATCCGGTGATCCAATTTGCATCACTATATCCCTCGATCACGGAAGGATATTTGTTATAATGCAAAGCATAATTTTGGGTATGTTTCAGATATTCCAAAACTCGTTTCATTGCCATCCAATGTATTTGATTGGGATTACTTGTAAACCGACTCAGTTTTCTAATAGCACATGCTATATCTGGTCGCGTACAATTCATGATATACATCAAACTTCCCAATACTCTTGCATAGTCCAGTTGTGAGTCACTTTCACCTTCATTCTTTTGAAGTGCATAACTCACGTCAATTGGAGTCTTGGCAATTTTGAAATCCAAATACTTGAACTTGTCAAGTACCTTTTCAATGTAGTGAGACTGTGATAATGCTAGACCTTGTGGAGTCTTGCGAATTCTGATTCCTAAGATCACATCAGCAACTCCTAAGTCTTTCATGTCGAATTTGCTAGCCAACATGCGCTTTGTAGCATTTATATCTGCCATACTTTTGCTTATTATCAACATGTCATCAACATATAACAAACAATGACTTCATGACCTAGAGTATTTTTAATGTAAACACATTTGTCACACTCGTTGATTTTAAATCCATTTGCCAACATTGTTTGGTCAAATTTTGCATGCCATTGTTTGGGTGCTTGTTTAAGTCCATAAAGCGACTTAACAAGTTTGCATACTTTCTTTTCTTTACCAGGAACCACAAAACCCTCAGGTTGTTCCATGTAAATTTCTTCCTCCAATTCTCCATTTAGGAAAGCTGTTTTAACATCCATTTGATGGATTTCAAGACCATACACGGCCGCTAGTTCCACTAACACCCTAATAGATGTTATCCTTGTTACTGGCGAGTAAGTGTCGAAGCAATCAAGGCCTTCCTTTTGTCTATAACCTTTGACAACCAGTCTTGCCTTATATTTGTCAATAGTGCCATCAGCTTTAATTTTCCGTTTAAAGATCCATTTCGAACCTAAAGGCTTATTTCCTGGAGGAAGATCAACCAATTCCCATGTATGATTATCCAAAATTGATTGAATCTCACTATTGACTGCCTCTTTCCAAAATGCTGAATCAGAAGACGACATAGCTGCTTTAAAAGTTTGAGGCTCATTTTCAAGCAAGAATGTCACAAAATCTGTTCCAAAGGACGTAGATGTTCTTTGACGTTTGCTACGCCTTGGATCTTCTACACTTGGAGTATTTTCCTTTGGTTCTTCCCGAGATCGTTTAGGTTTTTCACTTAACAACTCGCTTTCAGTTTTATACGGATAGATGCTTTCAAAGAATTCAGCATTATCTGATTCCATTATCGTATTAACATGAATCTCGGGATTATCTGATTTATGAACCAAAAATCAACATGCTTTACTATTTGTAGCATATCCAATAAAAACGCAATCTACTATTTTTGGTCCAATTTTAACCCTTTTAGGTAAAGGAACCTGTACCTTTGCTAGACACCCCCACACTTTGAAGTATTTCAAGTTGGGTTTTCTTCCTTTCCATTTTCATATGGAATAGATTGCATTTTGTTGTGGGGTACTCTGTTGAGTATTCGGTTAGCTGTAAGGATAGCTTCCCCCCACAAACTCTGCGGTAATCCGGAACTTCTTAATAAAGAATTCATCATTTCTTTTAATATCCGATTTTTCCTTTCCGCAATTCCGTTGGATTGAGGTGTGTAAGGTGCAGTAGTTTGATGGATAATTCCATATTCCGAACATATTTCTGCAAACGGAGATTCATATTCTCCACCTCGATCACTTCTAATCATTTTGATATTTTTATTCAATTGATTTTCTACCTCATTCTTGTATTGCTTAAATGCTTCAATTGCTTCATCCTTACTATTAAGCAAATAAACATAACAATATCTAGTGCAATCATCAATAAAAGTAATAAAATACTTTTTCTCACCTCGAGATGGTGTCGACTTCATATCGCAAATGTCAGTATGAATTAAGTCTAAAGGATTTGAATTCCTTTCAACAGACTTATAAGGATATTTTACAAACTTAGATTCAACACATATTTGACATTTCAATTTATTACACTCGAATTTAGGCAATACTTCTAAATTAATTTATTTCCGCAAGGTTTTATAATTGACATGTCCTAAACGAATATGCCATAAATCATTTGACTCCAATAAATAAGAAGAAGCTGAAATTTTATTCATACTGTCAACAACCATTACATTGAGTTTGAAAAGGCCCTCCGTGAGGTAGCCTTTTCCAACATACATTTCGTTCTTGCTTACAACAACTTTATCAGACAAAAATACACATTTGAATCCATTCTTTACAAGTAAAGAAGTAGAAACTAAATTCTTCCTAATAGTAGGAACATGAAGAATGTTGTTGAGCGTTAACACCTTGCCGAAAGTCATCTTCAGGAATATCTTTCCATAACCTTCAATCTTGGCTCCAGAGTCAATCTACCACTCTTTCGGATTTCCAAGTAAGTTGCATTCCGAAAGCATTGTGCAAAGATCATCAATGTCATTATTCTTCTCCACTATGTTGGCTTGTCCCTTCTTCTTATCCTTTTTCGGGAGACGACAATTAGGGCTTTTATGACCGGCTTTTCCACAATTATAGCAGCTGCCCTTGAATTTCTTTTTGTTCTGCTCCTTAGTTTGTCCAGAAGACCTCTTCCTCTTCTTACTTTTTGGAGCAGTCTCTTCAACTTATTAGCTCCCATGATCGTTGAATTTCCACGAGACTTTTTCTCGGTTGTTTTGTTGTCTTCCTCGATCTTTAGACGTATCACAAGATCTTCCAACTTCATTTCTTTACGCTTGTGCTTAAGATAGTTCTTGAAATCTCTCCACGAAGGAGGCAATTTTTCAATCATAGCAGCCACTTGAAATGCTTCATTTACGACCATACCTTCAGCAATAAGGTTGTGAAAAACAAGTTGAAGCTCCTGAAATTGGGTTCCCACAGTTTTGTTGTCTATCATTTTATAGTCTAGAAACTTGGCAACCACGAACTTCTTCAAGCATGCGTCTTCTGTCTTGTACTTTTTCTCAAGTGCGTCCCATAATTCTTTCGAAGTATTCATTGCACTGTACACATTGTACAAGTCATCTTCTAAAGTACTTAAAATATAGCCTTTGCAAAGAAAATCTGCCTGCTTCCACGCCTCAACAACCATGAACTTTTCATTGTCCGGCATGTCCGCAGCAGACACTGGAGGCTCTTCACTAGTGAATTTCTGCATAGCAAGTGTGATAAGCCAGAAGAAAACCCTTTGCTGCCATCCTTTAAAGTTGGTTCCGGAAAATTTCCCCGGTTTCTCAGCCGGAGGAACAGCAGTGCGGCTTGATGAGGCTATCGTCGTTGCACCAACAGTCGTAGAAGGATTTCCATTTTCATTTGCCATTTCTTACTGTCAACAACAGAAGAAATCAATTAATGGCAAAACCAAAACAGTAAATAATACTATAATCAATAAACAGTACGTAATAAAAATAACTAAGGTTTTTATATACTGTTTTACAGAAAAACGATGAAGTTTTTATGTTCTTCAAATCGTTTTCTGAATTTCAATATCCTGATGAAGTTTTTATATATTCAAATCAGAATAGTAAAATTCAGACAGAATACAGAATATAATAAAAATAATTTTCTTAAGATTGTTATATATCTGTATTGCTGAAAATAAATTAAATAATAATCTTTCTGAAAACAAAAAACAGAAAGTTAATAGAAATTAAATTCTAAAAAATAGTAAACTTCTTCAAAATAAATTCTGAAAACGTTGTAGGAACAAATCGAGCCCACTGAATACACAGTGTGTCCTTAAGGAAATTATTCCCCATAAGTACCCGAGGTTCGGGAATATATCCTCCCAGGATAGACCGATTTAACTCACCAGTGTATCGGTACCTAAAACTCTGGTGATCGGCGAACCACTCGATGGTCGTAAAACACATTGGAATATTTTGTGCAGAAGAAGAAGAAGATTCAGAAAATTTAGTAAGTAAATATTCTGGGATTTGAAGGTCTATTTATAGCCAACTTGGTGCTGTTTCTGAAGAGGTTTGCAACCTTTCAGAACAACCATAGCTATTGGAATAAGTGTGACACTGTTTCAGAACAGCCATGG
>NC_031989.1:3357945-3379795 GCF_001879085.1 Nicotiana attenuata
TCTTTAAAAGCTTAAATTAATTCTAAAAATTAAATTAACCTAACCAATCTATTTAATAATTGGACACAATTAATTAAATATCAAATTTAAAGGAAATCTAACCAAAATCAAAGCTAAGAATTAAACAAAGCAAAAATAACTCATTTTTTGTGATTTTTATATTTTTTGTGAAATCCTAATTACTAATTAATCTAAAATATATAAGATTAAATCCTAAATGCAAATGCAATGCGAATTTTTGTATTTTTTATGAATTTGTGTTAGATTAAAACTGCAAATAAACACGAAAATTATGCAATTAATTCCTACAAATTAAACAATAAAAATAATTAAAAAAAAAAAATCCTAAATCTAAGAAATCTGTAGGAGTAATTCATGCGAGGCAAAAATCACATGCTCACACAAGTTATCACTTTTTCTGCGTGAATATGTGATACCTTGTGTGCTAGACTGCTTTTTTTTTAAGAGTTAACTAACGGAGAACTTAACTATAACCTCGATCAACAAGTACCGCTGATTTATAATCTGATTTTAATAATTTTTTGCACAATATACTTATTAGAATTTCACAACTGTTACCGAAATCTGTATTGTTGTAAAATTAATAAAACAATAAACTTTCGGGAAAAAAATAGAAACAGAAAGTTAGTAGAACTAGAACGTCAAAATTAGTTCTGAAAACAGTATAGTAACTTCAAAATAAATTCTGAAAAATAGTATAGGAACAAATCGAGCCCACTGAATACACAGTATGTCCTTAAGGAAATTATTCCCCTCAAGTACCCGAGGTTTTGGAATATATCCTCCCAGGATAGAACGATTTAACTCACCAGCGTATCGGTACCCAAAACGCAGATGAACATCGAACCACTCGAAGGCTGTAAAACACACTGGAATTTTTGTGCAGAAGAAGAAGAAGATAATCAAAAAATTTCGTAAGTAAATATTCTGGGATTTGAAGGAATATTTATAGCCAATTTGGTACTGTTTCTGAAAAGGTTTGCAACCTTACAGAACAACCATAGATGTTGGAACAGGTTTGACACTGTTTCAGAACAGCCATAGCTGTTGGAAATATTGCGGGAAAAATAAAACGGATTTAAAATAATTCGGGAAAGAAAACTGACCGGACCGGACCGTGTCGCGGGTCATGGGTTATTCCGGATTGAATTTTCGTTAATTAATTTAACTATTTAATTAATTATTTAAAAAGAATTTTGTCCAAAAAGATTAATCAATCAATCGATCTTTGGCCAAATCCAAATCCAAATCCGAAGCCGAAGCCGAAGTCGAAGCCGAAGCCGAAGCCGAGCCGAGCGAGTGACGACGACGACGGCGCGAGGATTGCCTTCTTCTTAGCTCTTTAAGAGCTAAAAGATGAGCTTCTCTATATATACAGAAAGATTTTCTTTCCTTCTACCAATGAGGGACAAAGTGTATTAGTAAAGTGAACTAATTCAAAATTTCACTTCCCTCCATTTCTTTCCCACCATTTTCCATTCACACCTCTTTTGTTATTAATAACAAAACCCAACAAACCCCCACATGAATGGGTAATGGCTATAAACTTAAAGGAATGCGCGGACGTGTGTGTGTTTACATGCAAGAATTAATTGCATCTGGATAAGTAGGTTTCCCTTTGAACTTTCCGTAGTGAACTTATATCGGATATACTCTGTCAATCGGTAGATTTGATATCTTTGAACCGTCGAGCTTTGTTGTATACCTAGACAACATAGTCACACAATCAATCCTTAACCATCTATGGTTCTCACGGTTGTGTTCGTTTCGGCCATGAACACCGCCTGGTTTCATGAATGCTTAGAGAATGGGCCTTTACTTTCATTCCCCTTGAAGCGCCTTACACTTCACACTCACATAGGTGATTCCTAAACGTGTAATCCTAAAGACACACTATCTGGTCATATCCTGCCAGACTTAGCAAATCATTAAAAAGCTTTAAGCTTTATTGACTCATTAAAAACCTTAATGCTTTACCTCGCTTTTGAACATTGTCTTCATCACGAGAATGGTTTGAGTTATTTGACAATGTTGAACCGTCATTCATAACTTTGTTTGATCTCTTTGAACCTAGCTCTTGGGATCTCCAGTCTGCTATGTAGAGTTACCGCCATGATGACTTGTCCTAGGCCTTTAACCCCATTCACTTTGATGATCTTTCAACTGCCTCTCTAGATAGGCCTTTTGTAAGTGGATCCGAAACGTTATCTCTTGACTTTACGTAGTCAATTGTGATAACACCACTAGAGAGTAGTTGTCTAACGGTATTGTATCTCCGTCGAATATGACGAGATTTTCCGTTATACATAACGCTCCCTGCCCTACCTATTGCCGCTTGAATATCACAATGTATACAAATAGGTGCCAAAGGTTTGGGCCAAAATGGAATATCTTCCAAGAAATTCTGGAGCCATTCAGCTTCTTCACCGGCCTTATCTAAAACTATGAATTCAGATTCCATTGTAGAACGGACGATGCATGTTTGTTTGGATGATTTCCAAGACACTGCTCCACCCCCAATTGTGAAAACATATCCACTCGTGGAATTAACTTCAGATGATCCGGTGATCCAATTTGCATCACTATATCCCTCGATCACGGAAGGATATTTGTTATAACGCAAAGCATAATTTTGGGTATGTTTCAGATACCCCAAAACTCGTTTCATTGCCATCCAATGTATTTGGTTGGGATTACTTGTAAACCGACTCAGTTTGCTAATAAAACATGCTATATCTGGTCGCCTACAATTCATGATACACATCAAAATTCCCAATACTCTTGCATAGTACAGTTGTGAGTCACTTTCACCTTCATTCTTTTGAAGTACATAACTCACGTCAATTGGAGTCTTGGCAATTTTGAAATCCAAATACTTGAACTTGTCAAGTACCTTTTCAATATAGTGAGACTATGATAATGCTAGACCTTATGGAGTCTTGTGAATTCTGATTCCTAAGATCACATCAGAAATTCCTAAGTCTTTCATGTCGAATTTGCTAGCCAACATGCGCTTTGTAGCATTTATATCTGCCATACTTTTGCTTATTATCAACATGTCATCAACATATAAACAAACAATGACTTCATGACCTGGAGTATTTTTAATGTAAACACATTTGTCACACTCGTTGATTTTAAATCCATTTGCCAACATTGTTTGGTCAAATTTTGCATGCCATTGTTTGGGTGCTTGTTTAAGTCCATAAAGCGACTTAACAAGTTTGCACACTTTCTTTTCTTTACCAGGAACCACAAAACCCTCAGGTTATTCCATGTAAATCTCTTCCTCCAATTTTCCATTTAAGAAAGCTGTTTTAACATCCATTTGATGGATTTCAAGACCATACACGGCCGCTAGTGCCACTAACACCCTAATAGATGTTATCCTTGTTACTGACGAGTAAGTGTCAAAGTAATCAAGGCATTCTTTTTGTCTATAACCTTTGACAACAAGTCTTGCCTTATATTTGTCAATAGTGCCATCAGCTTTAATTTTTCGTTTAAAGATCCATTTCGAACCTAAAGGCTTATTTTCCGGAGGAAGATCAAACAATTCCCATGTATAGTTATCCAAAATTGATTAAATCTCACTATTGACTGCCTCTTTCCAAAACGCTGAATCAGAAGACAACATAGCTGCTTTAAAAGTTTGAGGCTTATTTTCAAGCAAAAATGTCACAAAATCCGGTCCAAAGGAAGTAGATGTTCTTTGATGTTTACTACGCCTTGGATCTTCTATACTTGGAGTATTTTCCTTTGGTTCTTTCCGAGGTCGTTTAAGTCTTTCACTTAACGAATCACATTCAGTTTTATACGGATAGATGCTTTCAAAGAATTCAGCATTATCCGATTCCATTACCGTATTAACATGAATCTCGGGATTATCGGATTTATGAACCAAAAACCGACACTCTTTACTGTTTGTAGCATATCCAATGAAAGCACAATCTACTATTTTTGGTCCAATTTTAACCCTTTTAGGTAAAGAAACTTGTACCTTTGCTAGACACCCTCACACTTTGAAATATTCAAGTTGGGTTTTCTTCCTTTTCATTTTTCATATGGAATAGATTTCATTTTGCTGTGGGGTACTCTGTTGAGTATTCGGTTAGCTGTAAGGATAGCTTCCCCCCACAAACTTTGCAGTAACCCGGAACTTATTAATAAAGAATTCATTATTTCTTTTAATGTCCGATTTTTTCTTTTCGCAATTCCGTTGGATTGAGGTGTATAAAGTGCAGTAGTTTGATGGATAATTCCATATTCCGAACATATTTCTGCAAACGGAGATTCATATTCTCCACCTATATCACTTCTAATCATTCTGATCTTTTTATTCAATTGATTCTCTACTTCATTCTTGTATTGCTTAAATGCTTCAATTGTTTCATCTTTACTATTAAGCAAATAAACATAACAATATCGAGTGCAATCGCCAATAAAAGTAATACAATACCTTTTCCCACCTCGAGATGGTGTCGACTTCATATCGCAAATGTCAGTATGAATTAAGTCTAAAGGATTTGAAATCCTTTCAACAGACTTTTAAGGATGTTTGACAAACTTAGATTCAACGCATATTTGATATTTCGATTTATTACACTTGAATTTAGGCAATACTTCTAAATTAATTAACTTTCGCAAGGTTTTATAATTTACATGTCCTAAACGAATATGTCATAAATCATTTGACTCCAATAAATAAGAAGAAGCTGACATTTTATTCATACTGTCAACAACCATTACATTGAGTTTGAAAAGGCCCTCCGTGAGGTAGTCTTTTCCAACATACATTTCATTCTTGCTTACAACAACTTTATCAGAAACAAATACACATTTGAATCCATTCTTCACAAGTAAAGAAGTAGAAACTAAATTCTTCCTAATAGTAGGAACATGAAGAACATCGTTGAGCGTTAACACCTTACCGGAAGTCATCTTCAGGAATATCTTCCCATAACCTTCAATTTTGGCTGTTGCATTATTTCCCATGGAAATCTCTTCTTCGGGACCAGCAGTATAGTAAGTCGCAAATGCTTCTTTGACAGCACAAACATGTCGAGTGGATCCAAAGTCAATCCACCACTCCTTCGGATTTCCAACTAGGTTGCATTCCGAAAGCATTGCACAAAGATCATCAATGTCATCATTCTTCTCCACTATGTTGGCTTGTCCCTTCTTTTTATCCTTTTTCGGGAGACGACAATAAGGGCTTTTGTGACCATCTTTTCCACAATTGTAGCAGTTGCCCTTGAATTTCTTTTTGTTCTGCTCCTTAGTCTGTCCAGATGACCTCTTCCTCTTCTTGCTTTTTGGAGCAGTCTCCTCAACGATATTAGCTCCCATGATCGTTGAATTTCCACGAGACTTCTTCTCGGCTATTTTGTTGTCTTCCTCAATCTTTAGACGTATCACAAGATCCTCCAACTTCATTTCTTTGCGCTTGTGCTTAAGATAGTTCTTGAAATCTCTCCACGAAGGAGGCAATTTTTCAATCATTGCATCCACTTGAAATGCTTCATTCACGATCATACCTTCAGCAATAAGGTCGTGAAAAATAAGTTGAAGCTCCTGAACTTGGATTCCCATAGTTTTGTCGTCTATCATTTTATAGTCTAGAAACTTGGCAACCACGAACTTCTTCAAGCATGCATCTTCCGTCTTGTACTTCTTCTCAAGTGCGTCCCATAATTCTTTCGAAGTATTCATCGCACTGTACACATTGTACAAGTCATCCTCTAAAGCGCTTAAGATATAGCCATTGCAAAGAAAACCTGCCTGCTTCCATGCCTCAACAATCATGAACTTCTTATTGTCCGGCATGTCTGCAGCTAGCACTGGAGGCTCTTCACTAGTGAATTTCTGCATACCAAGTGTGGTAGGCCAGAAGAACACCCTTTGCTTCCATCCTTTGAAGTTAGCTCCAGAAAATTTCTCCGATTTCTCGACCGAAGGAACAGCATTGTGGCTTGACGAGGCTATCGTCGTTGCAGCAACAGTCGTAGAAGAATTTCCGTTATCAATTGCCATTTCTCACTGTCAACAACAGAAGAGTTTAATTAATGGCAAATCCAGAATAGTAAACAATACTATAATCAGTAAACAATACGTAAAAACTGAAGTTTTTATATACTGTTACACAGAAAACGAAGAAGTTTTTATGTCTTCAAATCGTTTTGTGAATTCAATATTCTGATGAAGTTTTTATATCTTCAAATTAGAATAGTAAAATTCAGACGGAGTAGAAAACCACAAAGGTTAATCTCCACAAACAGAATACAAAATATAATAAAAATAATTTCCTTAAGATTGTTACCGAAATCTGTATTGCTGTAAAATTAACAAAATAATAAACTTTCTGGAAAAAAACAGAAATAGAAAGTTAGTAGAACTAGAACGTCAAAATTACTTCTGAAAACAGTATAGTAACTTCAAAATAAATTCTGAAAAATAGTATAGGAACAAATCGAGTCCACTGAATACGCAATGTGTCCTTAAGGAAATTATTCCCCTCAAGTACCCGAGGTTCTGGAATATATCCTCCCAGGATAGAACGATTTAACTCACCAGCGTATCGGTACCAAAAATGCAGATGAACAGCGAACCACTCGAAGGCTGTAAAACACACTGGAATTTTTGTGCAGAAGAAGAAGAAGATAATCAGAAAATTTCGTAAGTAAATATTCTGGGATTTGAAGGAATATTCATAGCCAATTTGGTACTGTTTCTGAAAAGGTTTGCTACCTTTCAGAACAGCCATAGCTGTTGCAAATATTGCGGGAAAAAATAAAACGGATTAAAAATAATCCGGGAAAGAAAACTCACCGGACCGGACCGGACCGGGTCATGGGTTATTCCGGATTGAATTTTCTTTAATTAGTTTAATTAATTAATTAAATATTTGAAAAGAATTTTGTCCAAAAAGATTAATCAATCAATCGATCTTTGACCAAATCCAAATTCAATTCCAAATCCAAATTCCAATTTCGTAGCCGAGCGACGACTGCAGCGCGAGACTTGCCTTCTTCTTAGCTCTTAAAGAGCTAAAAGATGAGCTTCTTTATATCTTTCCTTCTACCAATGAAGGACAAAATACATTAGTAATGTGAACTAATTCAAAATTTCACTTCCCTCCATTTTTTTCCCACCATTTTCCATTCACACCTCTTTTGTTATTAATAACAAATAATAACAAAACCCAACAACAACAACAACTAAAAAAGGTGAAGAATTAGAAGAAAAAGGTTTAAAATTTTCACAAAATTTATACAAATATAAAAGAGGAAAGAAAAGTGCCTGGTCACTGGGCTTGTCCCCGCGAAGAACAAACATAGAAGGGTGACGATTTTTAACCCCATTCTCTATTAAGGTTCTAATGTAGTTTACACTCTCCCCCCATCGTTTCTTTTGCTTTTCTTCAAGCTCAACTGTTGTAGTATCTTTTAGTAGGATTGTTCTGTTTCTGTCTGCTTTGCTACGTTCTTGTACTAGGGTTTAAGAGGAACGTTAGAAGAGAATGACGAGTGGCCCACCCAATTTCGTTGTCTTTAAAACGTTACTAGGCAATATGAGTTTTTGCTCTTTCTCTACACTTTTTTTGAAATAAAGTATGTTACTTTTAAAAGAATTGTCCTACTTTCACGCAACTGGTTTTTATTATCTAATAGTAAACCTTTTTAGCTTTACCCTTAATAATTTACAAAAAAAAAAAAAAAACAGTTAGTATTACAAATAGATGACATCAATTTTTTGCATATTACACGTAACATGTACATTTTTGAACTAATTAATGCTTTTTCTATTTTGAGAAAAAATAAACACAGGTTTTGAACCCTCTAAAAGACTAATAAAGACATTTACAATTCATCAATTTAAAGTCAACACTTGACCTTATTCTTTTATTTCTTTTAATGAATTTATCACAAATTCATGATTAAAGCTTTAATTCCTCTCATTACGTCTTAAAATAAAAAGATGATCTAGTTTGGTAGAATATGAGAAGTTTCTAGTCCTAGCGAATCAGAGGTGTTTGGTCTATAGTTTACCTATATTCTTAAGTTTACAATGAAAGCATCGTGAATCAAATAAAATAAGTACTTAATAAATTATGAAAAGTATTATTTTATTCGAATAAAAGTAACAACTTTGTTATAAAAGAAATATAATCATGGAGGTCTGATCACGCCCAACTCTAGTCCTAAAAACGATAAGCGGTCGCTGCAAATATAATCCGGTCTAAAAGCCCGGAGTCGAATCCCACAGAGAACTAAGGCTTAGCTGTATCTGTTTAATATCACTAAGAAGACAAGATTGAACAATTTTTTAAATTATAAAGATTGAGATTTATATTTCTAACTAATTAACTAGCAAATACTACAAAGCGGTAAAATTATCAACTAACGAGACAAAGGGTTGAGACTAAATTAAGGAGGTCTAGAGCTATGATTTCCCCAATTGTCGGAATCCTTCTAGCTATGTTCCCTACAATTTTGCCAATGTATTCTCTACTGATCGTGAGCACTTTAGATGCCGTAATTCTCTCTCGAGCAACTACAACAATTTACTAGACATATTCTTTCGAACTACACTAGTTGGCTTTATCTAACCGCTCATTATGACCACGTCAAGGCTTTGTTATTTCTAAACCTACCTTTAAACCCGCTGTATTGATTTCTCACATACGTTAGGAGTGACGTTGTTCAACAACCACCTAAATATGTATCCTTTCTCAAGCAACACATAATAAATAGGCACAGTCAATCGATGGCCATTCAATCAACAACAATAAACACGTAGTTGAACAAGTAGAGAAATCCAACAGCTCAATTATATAAAAACATAACAAGAATTTATTCTACAAAAGGTTTCATCAAAACCCTAGATAACAAATTAGCTATTCATAATAGTATGTAAAACTACAATCCTAAAAGTCATAACCAACAATGAAAAATAGGAAGAGGAAGGAAAAACTCGTTGAAGAATTCTCTGCCTTGCTCTTATTGTGTCTCTGCCTTCTTAGGTCGAATCTGTGTCAAAAATTGGTCTCCTCCGGTCTCCTTAGTCTCCTTAGGTCTAAATTATGTCAAAAGTGTGTCCAACCTCTCAAAAATACCATTTTCCCATGTATATATACCAAGTAGGTTCAGACCTAAACTATTATACCTTATCCTACGCAAAAAAGGACAATTTTTCACGTCCGGATGGCCGCGGCCGCGGTCAACCGCGGTACGGACGCGGTATTTGGCAAGTGTACTGCCTCAGCCCGCCTCAAGTCCGCGGTCTCGATTTCGACCGCGTTTTTCACCCTGTTCCTTTGGAATTTGGAAAAATGTGAAACATGAAAGTTATAGCCCTTTGAGTTAGCTTTCCAACCATATATTATGGAGCTCAAATGGAGTTCTGAGAAAAAAGTTATATGGATTTTACTAGACAGTACGCAATATGCCTACTCGATTCTTCGTTTTGTTGCTCTATCATCTGTTGATCCCCGAATACGATCCCGGCTTAATTCCTTGGGCTTTTACTCAGACTTCAAAGCTCCAAATCACTTGAATTCATTCCATAACATCTACATAGCTCGGAATCACTCCTACAAGGCATAAAACACACAATTAGTGCAAAACACTAACGATTAAAACGCAAACTCAACTAAAGTGCAGTAAATTTGAGTGTAATAAGCGACTAAAATACGTAATTATAGCCTATCATCAACATCCCACACTTAACCCATTGCTCGTCCTCGAGCAATCAAACTACACTTTGTTATAGACACGACCTTTTTAAACAATTCTCCTAACTTACCACACCAAGAGTATTTAAAATAGACTAAGCACAAAAGCATAACATCTTCACCTCAAGATCATTATTCACAACTCACCCATTTACTCTAACATAGAGATCACTGACATTACCTTTCCTTCATAAATCAAGTGCCCTCACACAACAAAAGAGAGTAGTTCCACACAATAAAATTTAAGAACACTTAGGAACTCAAGATAGAAAGAATTCACTCACTCTCAAAAATAACATTCATATGCCACAAAAGATGCACCATAAGCTTGCCCGTAGTATATTACTCTACTAATCGAGCTCATTCAGTCTAGGATCAAGTAGAACTTTATTTGGTTGTAATGTAGGCTGCGGGACGGGTAGGATACATTTAGATATAAGAGTGACTACACCTCCCTAAGCACTTTAATACATATACTTTAACATTCAAATCTCATACTTATGTCAAACCAAACTCCGCCTTCACAATAATATATTTTACCCCATACTTCTTTAAGCACAAGTACAATTACATCAAGAGTCACCACTTATCAAGGAATTTTTTTTCCCACAACAATACACCTTTTTTTTTCCTTTTTTAATTCATGTGGCTCTTGCTTTTTTAAAATAGTGCACCTTTCTCCTTATTTCATTAGTTCCACTCAAAAAAAGCCAAACCAACCACCCCACACTTTAACTTTTACACAGTTCATAATAATTCAAGTGCTCATGAGAGGTTAAAAGGTTCAAATAGATAATTAATCAAACAAATGGGTAAGGCTTGTAATGTGGTTACCAAAGAAACAAGATTACAGGCTCAAAGGGGTTAACTACGATACATAACAATTAGGTGGGTAAAATATACATATCTGGCTCAACAAAGAAACGCCTATATCACTTCCAAGACTGAACAAAACTACTATATCGCTTTGCAAACACACATGGCAAGTTCTAGGCATCAAATGCAATGCACAGAATATAACAAATTTCACACACATGGCACATAACTCACTCAGGAATGGTTTCATCAAGACACTCTAGTCAAAGCAGTTAAGCAAATTTAAGATCATAAAATTTAAGGTACTTATACAAGAGTCAAAAACTGAGCCTAAGCGTCACAACCAAAGTACTCACTATTCTCAAGGCATAACAAAGTCAAGAGATATTGTTTCAATTCAAAACACAACACAATGGATCCTACTCCCAAAAAAAAACTAACTACACCCGGTTCAAACAAAACCCTTGGAAAAGAACCGCGGGACAAAGAAAAACCAAGGGGGAATTATTACACTACCTAAAATCTTTTTATTTTATTTTTTCTTTAGACTTAATTCCCTCAAGAAAATTGCCTAATAGATCCATCGTCGGGAAAAGTCCAATCTTTTCTATTTAAAAAAAAGTATTCAATTAAACTAACACAGCTAAAATAACATAGAAAGTCACCCAGTTAATCTCCTCACCCCACACTTAAAATTGTGCATTATCCCCAATGCACACCATAACTAATAAAAGGGTGAAAGAGACTCCCTGGTAAGCCAAAGGCCGAAGCACTAACAGCTCATGGGGTACTCAGACTTCTCCCAAGCTTGGTCCTTCGTGCGGGTACCTCACACTTAGTTCCAACCATTTGGTTTGCTGTTGCATCCTTCCAATACCTTTGCTTTCCATGCTCCTAGAAAATAAAAAATTGACACTACAAAAATAATACCATTAAAAAAAATAAATAAATAAAAGAAAGCAATAAAGCTGGGTTGCCTCCCAACAAGTGCTTGATTTAACGTCGCGGCACGACGCGAATCACTTTTTGCCTCCACCTCGAGCTTATGAATTGAACCCCCAATTTGGCATCAAGTTTCCGGCTATGCTCCAGGGAGGAACAAATCTAATTGGCCCAAGCAACCATTGTACTATTATACACTTTTTGGCTTTTAGATGAGGTATGTAGTCCTGTCTTTCTGGCAAGAAAAATTCCAGAATGTAGGCACCTTGTTCCTCATTCCTTGACTTCTCAATCGGCTCGGATGACTCTATTTCCATATCGTCATCCAAGCACAATGTAGAAAAATATTTGGAGTGAGGACCAATGCGCTCACACACATGAACTTCAGGACTTTCAGCATCCTCAACATCAATGATACTAGAGTCAACAAAATTTGTATCCTCAATGTCCTTGGCTGACTCTAGTCTCAGTTCTTCAACATTGACATCCTCAAATTGTAGTTGGCTAGGCTGTTGATGTTCTACTCTGACCTCCCCAATTAACACCTCAAATTCATGCTCTTCTTGGCTACTATCATCAATATTGGCTTGTTGAGCATTAAAAGCTCCAACCACTTGACTCAATTGAGCCTCCAACTTGCGAATAGTTGCCTCTTGCCTTTCTATCCGCAATTGTTTTTCATTATTTTGTTTCAGAAGGCACTTTAACATATCTTTGATCTCCTTCAGGTCTGCATCCCCAGGTTCTTTGTTCCTATTAACTTCACAAGAAAAGGTAGAACCATCATAGTAAGGGGTTGGGGGATATAAGAAATATAAACACAACCATTAAAGTGACCATTTTTTTCCACCACACACATTCCACAAATAAGATTGAGTTGGCGCACATAAATTGCTTTCGGGAATATTTTGATAATTTTGATACGGGTGGTTTCCTTCACAATATGTATGAGCATCAATAGTAGAATTATCTACACCTAAATCCCCATAATTCCAAGATGTCATATTTCTCAAATCAACAGTTATAAAAAAACAAAAAAAAAACAAAACAAAACAAAATAAAAGTTCAAACTTGAACCCTAGCAATATATGCAGCTACAACTACACCGTTAGTTCCCCGGCAACGACCCAAAATTTGATCACGCCCAACTCTAGTCCTAAAAAGGATAAACGATCGCTGCAAATATAATCCGGTCTAAAAGTCCGGAGTCGAATCCCACAGAGAACTAAGGCTTAGCTGTATCTGTTTAATATCACTAAGAAGACAAGATTGAACAATTTTTTAAATTATAAAGATTGAGATTTATATTTCTAACTAATTACTAGCAAATACTACAAAGCGTTGAAATTATCAACTAAGCGATTCGACTGAACCCAAAACTTTCAATGTGGAACATAAATATTATGTGTAAAAATCTAACATCAATAAGTAATAGATACAAGCATATTTTAAAAATATATATGTAATGAGTTCGATACTAAAAATCTTAAAAGTTAAACTCATAATAGAGTTTAAATCATGAATCTGCCTCTGGACGTGAGGTCACATATTTTGCCAATACTTAGTGGATGAATATAATTTGAAATTAGACAAATTAAGATTTCTCGTTACACATGAATGTGTAGTCCAATTTAATATGATTCAAATATCATTACATTTTAATGGAAAATTATACACAAAATGACAAAAGTGGAACTCTTCTCCGTCTAAAGTCTTAGTCGGCGTTTGGACATAAGAATTGTGAAATTCAGGAAAAAAGTGATTTTTTCAAGGAAAACTACACGCTATGTTCATTTATAAGTAGCTTATTATAAAATTAGCCAATTCATTTAATATTACTGCTAATATTAGGCAAATATTATCAATATTAGTCAATTAGCTATTTATAGCCCAAAAAAGATCAAATCTTTATTTTTTAGTGGATGTTATTATAATAGATTTGGCATCTTAAGGAGTTTGAATCTCAATTTTGGGATGATTTGTCGGACTTTTGGGTTGGTTTGAATTGAAATTTCGAACTAGAAGATGAACCATAAAAAAAAAATGTGTATCACATTGTGTGCCACTTATGTATCATATTTGTGTCAAATATGTATCACATGTATATTCAAGTATACCTGTTTGTGTGATACATGCGTGATACATGTTTGATACATGTTTCACAGAAGATTTTTTTGATCTCGATTTTAACTACGAATTTTGATATCAAATCAGTCCAAATCACCCCAAATCTTCCTCAAAATTTATATTGACTCATCTATATGTTTTCAATGATTTTCAGCCATATCACCACCTTGTTTGCTACCTTATCCATGAAATGTTCTTTCCATTTTTTATCTAATATTGTTGTTCACGCTTACAAATACAGAAGGAAATCTTTGCGTGTGATTCTCGGAGAGAATGAACCTTATTTATTTGGGTTTTTAATTTTTATATGTGTTTTGACTAGTTTGGTAAGTCTATAATTAATTGCTAGAGGTTGATAAGTTGGAATTTCATTAGGATATTTATGTAAGATTCCCATTTTTTTTATAGTGAAGATGGTATTTGAAAATTAGAGTTATGCTTGGACTTTGGAGTGAATACAATTTGGAACTGTTTTTTGAAGTTTTGTGAGTGATTTGAAGTGAAAATTAAAAAAAAAAACATATTTTGGAGTTTTCAAAAAAGATCGAAATTCAAATTCAAGTGAAATTCGAAATTTTTATAGCTAAACAGTGATTTCTAAAAAAGTAAATTTTTTCCGGAGAAGTGATTTTTTTTTAATTTTTATGACAAACGGGCCTTAGACTATTTAACTGGGAAATACCCAAGACTTGCCAATGGCCTGTTAGACTGATAATAATTGGAGAAAAGTATCAAACATCTAATTATTCTATCCTCTTAAACCCTTTGGAGGTTTTTGATAATAATTCAAGTATGAGCTAGACGACTGAGGAAGGAATGAAAAGAACTTTTACATAATCCTCCTCCCCTTTTCTTGAGGTTGTTCTTCTAAGCATCTGCTTCATCTTCTTCTTCTTCTACAGTGCGCGCCACTACAATCTTTCTTACTTGCTAAAAATGGTAACTTCATCTGCCACCAAAATCCCACTCTGCCTACATTCAACAATAAAACTAGTTCACCACTCCATTTCGTACAATCCCCTCAAAACCCTTTTGCTTTACAATCCCAAAACCCAGAGCACTCTTTGCCCCAAACTCGAAGCAACTTCCAAACCCCGAAATTCACCAATTTTAACCTGTTCTTGGAAACCTCAGAAAGAAATTCCCAAGTTTTTCTGTGAAAAGATTGTCATTTTACTTGTTGGGTCATTCTTGTTTATGGGTTTAAGGGCCAAGAATGCAGTGTCAGTGTCACGACCAGTTCAAGAAAGTAGTGTTTTTGAGACCCAAGAAGAGAATAATGATGAAGAAGAGGAGATGCATGTGAAGTTATTGGAGAAGAATGAGAGAGATATTGAGGCTTTGAAGACTATTGTTAATGTGAAAATGAGGAAAGGGAAGACTAAAGAGGCTTTGAAGTATGTGGAGAAACTGATTGAAGTCCAGCCTAGAGAAATGGAGTGGAGGCTTTTGCAGGCTCTTTGCTATGAGATGATGGGGCAGTTGAGTAAGGCTAAAAGTTTGTTTAAGGAGATCTTGAAGCAGAGGCCTCTCTTGCTCAGAGCTTTGCATGTATGTTCCCTAAATCTTACGTGTTTTACTGCGATTTTGATGTAGTCAAAAAACTCTTAGATACCATGTTTGAATTGAAGAGGATTAGGAAATATCTGTTTTATATTTCGAGTAATTCAAGACGATGTTATTGGTTGCTTGTAGAACATTGTTGAGTGTCAAAATCTAGAGTTGATATATGATATCTTGTCTGCTGATGAATTTTGTGCAATGAGCCATGTTATTTAGCATTACATATAAATGGTAGACCTAACGATCACTATATGTTTTTCCCCCTTATTGTTTGTTGGCTATGTGTGGTGGTTTGATGGATGTAGCTCCGTCGGGTCAATCATTTCATACAACAACAACAACAACAACAACAACAACGACCCAGTGAAATCCCACTAGTGGGGTTTGGGGAGGGTAGTGTGTACGCAGACCTTACCCCTACCCCGAAGGAGTAGAGAGGCTGTTTCCGAAAGACCCTCCGGTCAAGAGGACAAAAAGACAAAAGGAGACAAAATCAGTAACACCACAGAAATAATAAGAAAAATAGGAAAATAGGAAAAACAGGAACAACATGAAATCCAGAAGAAAGATACACAGCGAAAGCGAAATAGTATCCCTACCAAACTAATCCCACAAAGTTATGACATAAGGCAAGACCCAACTACCTCCTAACCTACAACCCTAATACTCGACCTCCACATGTTCCTATCAAGTGCCATATCCTCGGAAATCTGAAGGCTCGCCATATCCTGCCCGATCACCTCCCCCAATACTTCTTAGGCCGCCCTCTACCTCTTCTCGTGCCCTCCACAACCAGCCGTTCGCACCTTCTTACCGGCGCATCTGGGCTTCTCCTCTTAACATGCCCGAACCATCTGAGCCGCGCTTCCCGCATCTTGTCATCAATAGGGGCCACGCACACCTTCTTCCGAATATCATCATTCCTAATCTTCTTATATGCCCGCACATCCACCTCAACATCCTCATTTCTGCTACCTTCATCTTCTCGATATGTGACTTCTTAACAGGCCAACAGTCAACCCCATACATCATGGCCGGTCTAACCACCGCTTTATAGAACTTATCTTTGGGTCAATCATTTCATAAAGTTTTGATAAACTGTTGAATTCTGCATTACGAGGGAGAATGTCGATAAGTTAGTAATTGGATATTTTGTAATGGTTTGAAGGTCGAACATGGACTCTAGAATCTAAATTATGTGGAAATTTTACTCTCTCACGATAGATGTTGGATACAGCATGCATTTTCTTTATCAGTTATCCAGACGGTAATTGAGCCTCATTGTTAATTGATATTCTGTGACGACTAAACAGAAGGATCCTGTAGTTGGCTTGGATGCCATGGCATAAACAGTCTTACTTGACTCAATAATAGTGCAGATTTTTCACTAATCTAATATTTGGGAAAGTCATATGCAACTGCATTTGAAGCCTGATAATTCAGGAAGATTGTATAAGAAACTGCTTTCGAATAGATAAATCATGCAGTAGCAGAAAAATCCTCTTTTCCTCTTGAGTTTTTCAGGTCGCCTTCCTAGACTGGTTATTTCTGTAGAAACAGCAATATTTGGATCCACTGATGTGATTTTTTCCCCGGACTTTGTTATTGCTAAACTGAAGAATGATAAAGATGTGAATGAGCAAGAATGATTGCTTCAGAAGCCTGTTCGCTTTCTGGTGGTGTTAACCACGTTCTGAACACTAGTGGCATTACCTGATATAGCAAAAAATTTGTTACTCTAGAAATTCATGATATTTATTTCTGAATTGTAAACTTGCATGAGGAATGTTATGATGCTTCATATAAGGAAAGCTTTGACCCAATGGTGTAAAAATACAAATCTGGGGGAGAGGAGCTCTACATTTGTCATTCAATCTGTGGTGTTGTCTAAGCTTGGATACTTAAAGTTTACTATGTGTTCAAGTAGGATATCCAGTTATACTTGCAGCGAATGCCAACCTGAGACACGAATATTTTGAACTTCATTCATACGTTATTTTCAAAATAGCACTCCCATCAGAATGAAGAAACAATTCTTTAAAGTATAGCTACAAATTTGCAGCGTGGAGGAGGAGAATAAGCATCGAGTGTAGACATAAACATATATGGGGTGAACATTGGATGTAATCAGAATCAAGCATGTATCTGTGTTAAGTGAGGGCACTAAGCAATTTGATGCAAGTAGTATTTTGTTGAGAACTACACCCTTGGGTGTGGCTTAGTGGTCTATGAAGTGGGTTGAGAATCAGGAGGTCTCAAGCTCAAATCCCAGACAAAAATACTAGGTGTTTTCTTCTCATCTGTCCAAGCCTTGGTGGATAGAGTTACCTGGTATTTGTTGCTGGTGGGATATAGCTGTTATCTAGTGGAATTAGTCGAGGTGTGCGCAAGCTGGTCCGGACACCACTAAAAGTATTTTGTTGAGAACTAGAAGGTTCCCGTGTCACGGAGGGTGGAATGTATTGCTAGTTATGTTGCCCGGAACAATTCTCTGTAATGGTGTCTCCCCCCCCCCCCCCGACACCGTGTTGCCTTTCTGTAATAGCTTTCATTAATGCAATCAAGCTTTCTTTCATTCTCATTCTCTTTTCTGTTCTTTCAATTGTTTTTGACATTGATTTTCCCATACGGCACTGACAGTTTAGTCTAGCGTACGGAGGGGACCCCGTTGGCGGATCGTAACCGCACGGATATCGGTTGCTTAAATTACGTCACCCTTCCAAGAAATCTCATGAAGACGCCGTGTAACAGTATTTTGTAGAGAATTAGAAGGTTCCACCGTCACGGAGGGTGGAATATATTGCTAGCTATATTGCTCGAACTCTCCAAAAATGTTGCCTGGTGCGTATCGGATCCTTAAAAAATAATGTATTTTGAAGGTTCCGACACGGGTGCAACAACATTTTGGAGAGTCCCCGCGACATAGATTGCTAGACAATCAAGTCATGAGATTTATCTTAAATAGATATATGGAATGCGCATGATGTCTGATTTTAAGTATTTGAGCTTTTGGACACTACTACCACAGTCAACATTTTTCAATCATAATTAATGTGATGTTCTCAAAGTTTGAATTACTTAGCATCCTGCCATTCATGATGGCACATGACCTCTCTTAGAAGTTGTACGCATTATGTGTAACTCTCGGCATTCATACTCTTTTAACCTTGTCAATGATTATAAGTTTTGCTTATTGACCTTATTTATGCATTGAATTGTTCCAGGGTTTAGCTATGGTGATGCACAAGAACTTTGAAGGTCCTGCTGTTTTTGAGATGCTGAATGACGCTCTAGAAGTTGCTCGTCGGGAAAAAAGAGTCAATGAGGAGAGAAACATAAAAATATTAGTCGCACAAATGCATGTCGTTAAGGTAATGGCTTGTAGTACACCTGCCAAATTCGGTTTCTTTAGAGTGACTTTTATCTGTGACATCACAAGAATACTCAGCTCTATATCTTTTGTAGTTTATCTACAGGAACATCTTGTGCCTAAGTTGATAAAAGTATAACAGAGATGCCCCCTTTGTTTGATTTATAATACTACGTCCGTCCTAATTTATATGACAATGTTTGCCTATGCGTGGAGCTTAAGAAAGAAAGAAAGGATTTTGAAACTTGTGGTCTAAAACATGCCATAAATATTTCTATGACTACAAAACCATGTCATTGAAGATAAATTGGGAAGTTTAAGTTAAATTGCTTCCAAATATAACAAGGTGTCATTCTTTTTGGAACAAACTAAAAACGAAAGTGTGTCAGATGAAGTGGGACAAATGGAGTAATAACATTGGATATCCCTAGAGTTTAACACTAATAACTAGATTAGAAGAGAGAGAGAGAGAGAGAGAGGGCGGAGTTGGGTAAATAGTGAAACTGTGGCCACTTGCATGATGGTCTTGCTTTGCAGGTAATAGGTTGTAAAATTATATTAACTTGCTTTGCAGGTAATAGGTTGTACAATTATGTTATCTTTGCTAAGTTAAGAGGTTACCTTTGCTAGTGAAGATCGTGATATCACCAATTACTCTTATTTGGTAACATTAGTTGAAAACTGGAAAGGGAGAGTTTTCCTGCAACTTGTCTCATGCACAATATTTTGATAGTCAGAGGAACCAATTGCTAGTTCTCTCCTATATAGGCAAAAAAAAGGGGGATAGAAAATTGTTCAGCCTAGTACTCCTCTCTTACATTTGCTCGTGTCGTGCAGGGTCAATTAGAAGAGGCCTTACAGAAGTTTCAACGTCTTGTTAAAGAGAACCCAAGAGACTTCAGGCCTTATCTGTGCCAGGTAATTTATGTTCTATTTTTCCTCTGCATTCTTCTTGAATTGTGAGCTTTCTAAAAGGATATATAAAGAATAAGCAAATTGTAGCTCTCTTAATCAGCGTAAACTTTTTGCTAAATAGTTACTTGCCATCCTTCTTGACTCAAGTGGGACCACTGTAATGCTTTAGAGCTTTTCATAATTGATCTTGTAATTTCATCAAGGTTAGAGACTGATAACGAGGGTCATATGTTATGAGATCGGTAAAAATTGAGAAAAATAAGAATATGGTGCTGTTTAGTATGTACTTTATTTATGTAATGCTTGATGTACTCTGGATTAGATTGCCACTGCATGGTCTCAGGCAACAAAAAAATAGTACTAATTAAATGGACCGCAATATATGGCAAAGCAAGTTTAGTGCACGGAGAGGAAAGATAGATGCATGGTTAAGGAATAAGCAGCATGTGTCATGCATATGCAGCAAGATTTGCTATTGATTGTAATTAATTCTGATTACTGTGGTGATGCATATTTTCTGAAAAAAATTTGGAAATATTAGAGTTTATAGTCCAGGCGACTCAGCTATACTTATTGTCGAATCTGACCATTTTTGAGACTTGGTGGCAGGGAATAGTCTACAGTTTGTTGGACAAGAAGAAAGAAGCTAACGAGCAGTTTGAGATATATCGAAGTCTTGTACCCGAAGAATTTCCTCAGAGAGGTTTCCTTGATGATGTTGTGTTGGCTGCAAAGACAGAAACTAGGGAACAACTTGAAAAGGAGTTCAAGACTCAATTCTCTTACAAGACATGAAAATTCATGCCCAATTTTTACATTTTCAGCTAGGCTATTATAACTGGATGGTTAAGGGTGTATGGAGGGGTGATCAGAGGGTGTGATAGAAAAAAATCCATTGCTAATGTAGACAGACATTATAGGGCAGTACATTTTTGTGTCTAGTATAGTGTTTTTGATAACCCAGAAATCCGTGAGGGTCAGCTAGTATGTCTAAACTCGGTGGATAAAGGATCCACTCCACTCGGTGATATGCGTCTAAACCGCATATCATATCATATGCTGCGCTCTTACTACTAGGCCAAAACTCTGGGGCCTCTCCGCTCTGGTGATATTAAGAAAATAGATGGAGATTGAGGTTTTACTGTGCTTTGAATGTAAAAGAATTCTTAATTTGTCTGTTGTAGGGAAGCTGGAGTTATCTACATTCTCAAATATGCTTATCCATTCTTGTATAGCTTTTAGGCTTCTTTTTTTTTTCTTCTTTAGAAAAACTGATCAACAGATTCGTAAATACATAGATACAAAAATTGTTCTGTAAATAACCAGACATGGTGTTACATATAATGCATAGTTTCTTAAAAAAATTATATAAATTGCTCATCTTAAATACAGTTCCCTACAAACTTCAAACTGCAGGTAATTTTTTTAAGGATAGAAAGAAAAATGAGATTAATCAGAAAACCTTGACAGGCCACAATTTATAACAAAGGTTTCTCAAGGGTCACTTCACAACATGAATATATATATATATATATATATATATATATATATATATATATATATATATATATTAAGGCTGTATGGTGGGCCGGGCCCGTGCCTAAATGGGCTAAACGGGCCTGGGCTTAGCGGTCCCGGGCTTCGCGGGCTCAACGGGTAGGACCAGCCCGTGACGGGCCTAAGCCCATATGGTCCTGGGCTAAATGGGCCGGGCTCGTGGGCTTAGCGGGCCTAACGGGCTTTTTTTTATTTTCGGGCTTTTTTTTTAAAATTTTTTTTATTTAAGGCAATTTCTTGTAAACCATATGTGTATGTATATATATAAATTGCTCTTATGCATGGCTATATAAATATATGTAGTATATATAATATAGAAATCTAATTATTAAAGTGTTTGACGAAAATGTAAAATAACAAATCAATAGTAAAACTAAATTGGCATGCATAATAAATTAATAACAAAGTACAACATGAAGCATAAATACGTCTAATAATTTTAAAATAACACAAATTGTTGAAAAATCTTAAAGACGAATTTGCGGATAAATACCCTCAACACAATACTTTATATGCCTCCTTAAAATGCCTGTGGTACACCCTGAACGAAAATTTAAGACTATTCCACAGTTCTTGCACTTTAATATTTGGCCTTCTTCATTTTCTTCAAGCACTTCATAGTATTGCGAAACAAATAAGCGCACTCTTTCCGAACGAGACATGATTTAACTTGAAAATTGAGATTGAGACTTGAAGATTGAGAGAAATTTAGATTGAGAAATGAGTATTGAGTATTGAAATGAAGAAGAGGGAGGGGGGTACTTATAGTGTTAGAGAAGGTTAGTTTTGTAAATTGAAAAAAAAAA
>NC_031989.1:3382995-3408975 GCF_001879085.1 Nicotiana attenuata
AAAAGAGCCGTTGGAGCCCGTTAGGACCGTTAGGCCCGGTTGAACCGGCCCAGGACCGCCTGCCGGTCCCGGGCTTAGCGGTCCCGGTCTCGTGGGCCTCATGCAAGGGACCAGCCCGCCACGGGCTTTCTACACCATCAGGGACCGGCCCCACCAGGACCGGCCCGCCGGGACCGTTTAGCCCGTTAAGACCGCGGGCCCGGTCCCAGACCGGCCCACAATACAGCACTAATATATATATATATATATATATACATATATATATATATATATACTAGAGAATTAATATGTAGTTTTCGTGATTTGATAATATCACTCTTCATTAATAGCAAATTTACCCTCTTTAATCACCCATCAATTGACTCTTATATTTGCTTGCAGCTTTTGTCTATTTATTTTTTTTCTTCAGATTTTGCTTTCCATTTTCATGTAATTCATGGATAGAACATTACTACTTTGTTGTTTACCTTTATTTTTTATTTTTAATCAATTAAAATAAGATTTATTTCAACAACGAGGATGCAATTGAGTACAAAAAGAGAGAGAGAAAGAAATAAGTTCATGTATACATCATTAATAACTCCTAACTAAAAAGTCAAGGAGCTAACAAAATATAAGAATTGGTGTAACGATCCGATCTGTCGTTTCGCTTTCTAGAAACCCGTTCCCCTAAATAAGACTCCCCGTATGTGCTTTGACCGTTTTATGACTTGCGGGGATGGTTAGTACGGGATTTGGAAAGGTTCGGGTTGAAATCGAAACACTTGGTTCCTTCAGGTTGGCAAAAAGGGCCAAGTTTGACTTTCGTCAACGTTTTGAGTAAATGACCTCGGAATCGGATTTGACGGTTCTAATAGGTTCGCATGATGATTTCGGACTTGGGTGTATGTTCGGATCAGGTTTTGGATAACCTGGGAGCGTTTCGACGCCTAGAAGTGAAAGTTGGCTCTTTGAAGGTTTTAAAGTTCTTTAAGTTTGGTTTGGAGTAGGTTTTGGTGTTATCAAGGTCCAATAGGGATTCCGAGATCGGAAATAGTTCCGTATGGTGATTTAAGACTTGCACACAAAATCTGGTGTCATTCTGAGTAGTTTAAGTATGTTTCGGTGCGGTCGGAGTAAGTTTGAATGACTTGAAGTTCTTAAGTTGATTCAATTTTGTTTGGGGTGTGATTCTTAGTTTCGTTGATGTTTTATGCATTCCGAGGGTGTGAGCGAGTCCGTTTTATGATTTCAGACTTGTTGTATGCTTGGCCGGGGCCTCGGGGCCCCCGGATGATAATCAGACGAGGCTCGGACCAAGTTGGAACTTGGGAGAAACAGCTAAAGCTCCCAGCTTCTGGTGCAATCGCACCTGTGCTTGGCCAGCCGTAGGTGGGAGCTCTTGGCCGCAGAAGCGGCTTTGGACATTTGGCCAATGGTCCGCAGAAGCGGAGCCAGCCAGTCTGGGCTAGGACCGCTCCTGCGATGGCTTTTCCGCAGGTGCGGCGCCGCAGATATGGCCCCAGGTCCGCAGAAGCGGAAATCGCAGGAGGTAGAACCTCATTTAATACGGGACTTAGACATTTTTGAGCTCATTTATTTCATTCATTGGGCGATTTTGGAGCTCTTAGAGAGGGGTTTTCACCTAACACTTTGAGGTAAGTAATTTTCACATAATGTGAGTCAAATACATAGATTATGGGTAGATTTAACATGTAAAATTTGTGAAATCACGGGTTTAGATGAAAAACCTAGGTTTTTGATAAAAATGAGATTTTACCAAGAAAATGGTTATGGAATTGAGTGAAAATTATATGTTTGAGTTCATTATATTATGGGTAACAACTTTCTTCAAAAATTTGCGGAATACGGGCATGTGGGCCCGGGGGTAAATTTTAGGAATTCTTCAATTAGGGTTGGAAAATCACTTTAATAGTTAGGATTTGAACTTTTGGACATGTATTGATAATTTTATATAATATTTGACTAGTTTCGAGTCGTTTGGCATCGAGTTGGGGGTTTAAAGCACAATTGTGGATCGGAAAGTAAGCTTTGTGTAACGACCGACCGATCGTCTTTAGCAGTTGCACTTCGCTCGCCAGTTCTCGGGCATGACTAGTCCCGTATGATGTATTATGACTCATGTAAATCGTCGGTTTTGGTTTTCAGGTTAATCGGAATAGATATGAAAGAAAGATTCTCAGCTTGAAGCTTAATTTGAGAGGTTTGACCAAGCCTTTGACTTTTAGTACTCGATCTCGAATTTGAATTTTTATGATTGGATTAGCTCCGTTGGGCGATTTTGGACTTAAGAGCGTGTTCGGAATGTATTTTGGAGGTGCGTGGTAAATTTAGGCTTGAAATGGCGAAAAAGAGAAGTTGAAGTTTGACCTAGGGGTTGACTTTTTGATATCCGGATCGAAATCCTATTTCGGAAATTGGAATAGCTCTATTATGTCATTTGTGGCTTGTGTGCAAAATTTGGGATCAATCGGACTTGATTTGACAGGTTTCGGCGTTGTTTATGGAATTTGAAAGTTTCTAAGTCCTTAGGCTTGAACCCGATGTGGATTTGGTGTTTTGGTGTTGTTTTGAATATTTGAAGGCTCGACTAAATTTTAATAATGTTATGGGATGTGTTGGTACATTTGGTTGAGGTCCTGGGGGCCTCGGGTGTGTTTCGGGTGAGTTTTGAGCGAGTCCGGGCATTACCGAAACTCAGGCATTGGTTCTGGTGCTTAAATTTACAGCTGGGGTGGAAGTTTTACCGCTGGGGGCGGTGGTTTTACCGCTGAGGGCGGTGGTTTTACTGCGGTCGCGGAAAATGGTCCACGGTCATGAAGAATCCGCAGGTCGCTGGTCCGACTTCGGAAGCCTATATCTTTTGATCTACAAGGAATTTTGAGATGATTCAAAAACTTAAAGTTATAGTCCTTCGTGTCTAGTTTCCAGAAAGGTAAAGAAATTGTAATTTGGAAATCTGTAAAGAAAGTTATGGCCAAAATACTAAGGCCTGTCTGTGCAGCCACCAAGTGCGGTCAGCGATAATTTTTTCACGGCCAGCGGTGGTTTACCGCAGTCAGCGGTGATTTTTCGCGGTTAGCGGTGATGGGAATCCGAGAGGTGCACTATAAATACGAGATTTGGGATTTTATTTCATATTTTGACCTAGAGAGCTCGAGTTTTGGCGATTTTTCGAGGGATTTTCAAGAAAACCATCGGGGTAAGTGATTCTAACTCAATTCTGGCTAAAATACATGATTATAACGTTGGATTCATCATTTGAGTAGAGATTTGGGAAAAATTGTGGAACTTCATAAAATGAATATTTGGGATTTGAAAGCTGATTCGGAGTCGGAATTGAGTGAAACTAGTATGGATTGTCTCGTAATTGAATGGGTTGTCGGATTTTGAGACTTTGATCGGATTCTGAGACGTGGGCTCGGGGGCCGGGTTTGAGCAATTTTGGAATTTTTGAGCTGATTTTATTATTTTCGCTTGGGCTTTGTTCCTTTAGTGTATATTGATGATAATATACTGATTTTGGTTAGATTTGGAGCATCCGGAGGCCAATTCGAGAGGCAAAGGCATCGCGGGCTAGAGTTTGGATCGGATAGAGTAAGTAATGATTGTAAATATTGTCCTGAGGGTATGAAACCCCGGATTTCACATCGTGGTGCTACTTTGAGGTGACACACACGCTAGATGACGAGCATGGGGTCGTGCACCTTTGGGGATTGTGACTTAGTCCGTCCCGTATGACTGTTAAGTCGCATATTTGATTGAAAACTATTTGATATCATTGTGTTTTGGAAAGTATTATCATGTTTTGGACTGAATGCGATATTTGGGCCTCGTGCCAATTGTTTTGGACCCTTATGGGAATTTTTATTACTATTCGTCACTGTTTTGACTTCATATTTGTATTCAGTCATGCTGTATTCAACTGTTTTCATAACTCAGCCGTTTTTACTCCGTTTTGATATTTTAATTGATATTTTGGGCTGAGCATCATGTTTTACTATTGCCCGAGTGGCATGAGAGATTTCTGAATGAGTGAGGCTGAGGGCTTGTGTTGTGAGGATATTATGGGATCGGGCTGCGCGCCGCAGCAGTGTGGTACTGATTTATGATTATTAGGCCGAGGGCCTGATTTGTTACTCCGCGAGGTTGCTTGATATGAGGTTGAGAGCCTGTTTGATTATGCCACGAGATGGCTTGTTATTGCGCTTGGGCCGTAAGGGGCCCCTCCCGGAGTCTGTACACCCCCAGTGAGCGCGGGTACCCAGTGTGAGTGATGTGATGTAGCCCGAGGGCTGTTGTTGTTTTATGTTATTACCCGAGGGGCTGTTCTTGATCCATGTTTGCCTGAGGGGCGGTTCTTGATTCATGTTATGCCCAAGGGGCTGATTACGAGTGATTGTGAGGTAGCTCGAGGGGCTGGTTCTGTTCATATTATGCCCGAGGGGCGGTTTATGGTACATGTTTTGCCCAAGGGGCTATTTACGTTTCTATCATTTTGTACTCACTGTTTTTATCACTCGTTTGAAACTATTGAAAGTTGTTTTAAAAGGGTTTTACTGAAACTGAGCTTGATTTGCGAAGAAAATGATTTCTGGACTGTTTTGGAAATGTACTGCATTTGCTGTAGCGTTATGCTGTGTTTTACGTGTTTTCTTACTGCTTAGCTTTCATTTACTTTTGTTACTTACTGAGTTGGCATACTCACATTACTCCCTGCACCTTGTGTGCAGATTCAGGTATTTTTGAACCCGGTAGTGGGTGTTGATTGCTCAGTGCCAGAGTCATCGGAGTTGGCAAGGTAGCTGCCGGCGTACGCAGCCCTGCTCTTCTCCATCTTGTCTTCCTTAGATTGTTTTTAGTATATTTTCAGACTTTTTTTGTTGTATTCGGACCTTAGTAGATGCTCGTGACTTGTGACACCCCGATGTCGGGCTTGTGTATTTATTCCGCACTATTCATTTAGGCTTACATTATCAGATATCTGATTAATTAAAGGCTTAAAAATGATTTTTATTGATTAAATGGTTAATTTGGGAGTTGTGTCGGCTGACCTAGTTTCACGATAGGCACCATCACGATCGGGTCGATTTTACGGTCGTGACAAGTTGGTATCAGAGCCTAGGTTACATAGGTCTCACGAGTCATGAGCAAGTTTAATAGAGTCTCGCGGATCGGTACGGAGGCGTCTGTACTTATCCTCGAGAGGCTGTAGAACCTTTAGGAAATCCCACGTTCTTAAATTCTTATCGTGCGTCGTTGATTCAATTTGAAATGTAATTCTTGAAATTCCTTCCACGCGTTCGTATGCGCGCATGAGCGCTCGGTATCAGCTATGCATCAGCGGCTTGTGATTCCATAGATGAGGTACGAGATGTGGTTTCAGTATACTGATGATGGGCCAGTCTGGAAGACTTGAGGCCGAATTTTGACTGTAGCTTGAGCATTGAGGCGTTGATTGTGTGAGCACGTGCTTTTGGATTTGTATGTCCGATAGTGTCCTTATTAGTGGAAGTGATGACTGGATAACTACGTGACGAGTGTGATGTAACTACGAGATGTGTTCATATGTTTTGAACGAGACAAGAAGAAACTGCTTGGAGGTAGTAAGAACTATTCGGTGCTTGATTTCCATCGTGATTTGATGTATAGCCCGAGTTGTGGGCGTGTTGAAGGACCTTTTCATGTTTCCTAGTTGGGAAGTGAAGTAGATTTCACGTTGTGCGATGAGCTCATACTTAGTAAGATTTAGTGACTGCGTAATGTTTATGACGGTGGAAGGGTATGAAGAGATGTTAGTTTGAGGCGAAGCAGGTGGGTTATCTCCTGCGGAGTGTTCTGAAGTTTGTGTGATCCTTATGTTGTTTGTGGGAAGACCTCTTGTACTAGTGAAATATATGTGTTGCAATTTGAATTTGGATCGCTTAAAAGAGTGGGCTTGATTGTTACGAGGGTGCATGCAAAATTTCAGACGAATTGAAATACTAGATGGTTGTATTGCATGAGCTTATGAAGGATTTAGTTGAATCTCACTATGTATTATGGTAGTGATAGAGAGTGTGGGCATTGTGAGTCTTCGTGTGTTTTGATCTATGGCTTTGATGCCAAGTGGGGGAGTCTGCTATTGATTAGTTTATTTCACGGTTATGTGCTATGTTGGTTCCAGTTTGAGGCGTAGGGGTGAATCAGTTATGGCTTATGGAGGTTGAGACTGCGGATGGCTCGAGTAAAGGAAATTTCAATAAAGTTTATGTTATGATTCATAGGTATATGAGAATCACGGAATGTCTTGAGTTGTTATTGGTAAAGGATATACGGCGCACATAACAGGAAGTTATTTGGTTGCATTAAGGTGAGGTTTCATTCTGCGGTGTCGGGGTGCTAATGGAGCACGGGTCGTCACCTGTTTGATCGGTCTAATTGCGGTTTGTGCAGAGTGGGTGACTCTCGAGAATGGTTCTAATGGGTTCAAGATTTTACATGTAATAGTTGGAGATTTTCAAGTTGTATAATTGACTAGAAACTGAGGTTTGCATTGGAGGGTGTCAAGACTTGTGGCATTTCGATATCAATTATGGGATTCTATATATCAGTATCCGGAAGGTAATGGCTTCGGATTCGCAGGAAGTCTCTTCAGGGTAGGTATTGTGAGTGTGGTGCGTTTGGGAATATTTAAGAGAGTATCCGGCGGCTTATGAGCGTAAGACGGTGTGGTTTTATGCTTGGGTCTCGTGTGGTGAGTCTAGGTTGAGGAATTGTGGTGTTATAGCAAGAAGAAGTATCAAGTTGAAGGTAAATTAGAAGGAACTTGGATAGATGAGATAGCTTGGTAGTAGGCTGGATCGGCATGGTAAGGATATGATTAGTTCTTTGGATGTTTACGAGGTAATGAGTTTCTGCAGGTGTTTCGCGGTAGTGCTCTTGGGTTTTAATGACCTTCGTAGCTTGGTTGAGTTAGAAGGATTCAATCCTGACGGTTTAGTTTTGTGCGAATGGAATTTGGAGAGTTCTTAATGGTTCCTACCACGGTCAGAGATGTATATTTTCTGCTAGCGTGATGAGCATGGGATGTATAGCAATTTTCTTATAGATGGGATCAATGGAAAGTTCTTGGCTAGTTGAGTACGTAGTTGCTTGTGGCTCTGAATCGATATGAAGTTCTCATGTTTATCCTAGGATGGTATGGTATGTGCGGTATGTTGTGTAGGATTGAGATTTGCATGTGTAAGGTCACAGTTCAGTTTTGAAAGGAAGGTCACAATTCTTAGGCGGCATTGACAGATTAAGATGACTAGATAAATGAGATCATTGATTGGTGTGGCTTGATGAGGGTATACATTTCAGAAAGGGCGATGTGTTTGAGTTATGGATGCTTCATTGGTATTGCGGCACTATCTTGTCTCATCAACTGCAGATATTCAAAGTTTGCTTGGTGGCACAGAAGATTTTTTTTTGAATTACCCCTCATGGAATGATCGAGTATTAGAGATGTGTTAGATATTCGGGCGGTCGAGTTGGGATCGAATATGATTATTAGTGTGTTTGATGGATTTGGAGAGGAGTTCTCATAAGCAAGTTATTTCGTGGTTGTGGACTGTGAGGATGTGGGCAAGCTAGTCAGATGATAGTATGTGCTATGATTCAGTCATTGTGAACTTTCGGAGAGTTATTTGTCTATTGTGGGTGACCAGAGTTGATTCGGGGTTCATTGGTAGGCCAATATGGATGTGTGTTCTGCATCGACTCGGATATGTTGACTCCGAACTGCTATTATTGAGAGAGGCGCCATTCGATTGTTGTCGAGCTTATTCGTGTTCCGAGATTTATTGTGAGTTACTCTTGTATACTACGGGAGATTCTGATTCGTCGATTAAAGGCATAAAGGATATGGTTCTATTTGGGCTTTATAGCGGAATTTGAGCGAGGTGAGCATCTGGGTATTGCACGATTTGTTGCTCATTGGGTAAGTTCTTTCAGGTTGGCATGGCATTGCATCATTTGCTTCTCCGTGGTTATGGTAATTCACTCTTGGTACTAGACATCAAATTGCGCGGGGTTGTTGATTTTTAGCATGGTGACTTGAGGTGTTTTGTGTGGACCAGTGTTTGGGATAGGATCGCGCATTGCAGCGAAGTTATGTGGAGGTATGATCCTTCGGGCTACATTCGTGTGTTCTAGTTCCACGGTGTGTGATGGGTTCTTAGCATCATGTTGTGGTGGTACTGGTGGGCTTGCGGTATACCTTTCTCATTTGAGTTATTTTCTTTTCATGATTTGAGTACATTTGGATTGTTGCTTATTGGTGCGCGTATTGCACGGGTTGTGTCTTTAGATTGTATTGATGTTTCATGTCACCAGAGTAGTCGTGTTGGATGAGATGAGGTCATTGGACCTATAATAGATACTATCGGATTCGATTTCAGCATGTTGGAAGGATAATATTGAAGTTCGGCTTAGCAATTTACTATAGTCCTTGCCGAAGGAGAGGGAGCTCCATGATTTATTGATCGGGGGAATGGTTATGATTTCTGCGTGTTTCTTTCATCATTGGCAGTATACAAAAGTGTTGAAATGAGGCTTTATTGGATAAGAGGTTTATTACCGATATTGGGTTGTATGAGCAGCTGTTGTGATTAGAAGTTATCGCTATGGACGTTTGAGTTGTGTGGTATATCATGTGATTTCATCTTGAGTTGCGGACATGGTTGATACAGCTTGTCGGACTTATACAGTGTATAGATATGAGATTCCGATCCTATAGATGATTTCGGAAGTGGAAATTTGGTTCTAAGGATTATGGGCGAGGATGGATTACGAAATTTCAGTTATGTTGTGGTATTGGACCTATGTGGGATAGGGTGACGTGGGATCACCCCCGGGTATGTGCATGGTAAGATTATTCAGGGATTTGTTGGCTTGTAGAACAACTCTGGGCAGTTCGAGGACGAACGTATGTTTAAGAGGGGGAGGATGTAACGACCCGACCGATCGTTTTTAGCAGTTGCACTTCGCTCACTAGTTCTCGGGCACGACTAGTCCCGTATGATGTATTATGACTCATGTAAATCGTCGGTTTTGGTTTTTAGATTAATCGAAATAGATATGAAAGAAAGATTCTCAGCTTGAAGCTTTAATTTGAGAGGTTTGACTAAGTCTTTGACTTTTAGTACTCGATCTCGAATTTGAATTTTTATGATTGGATTAGCTCCGTTCGGCGATTTTGGACTTAGGAGCGTGTTCGAAATGTATTTTGGAGGTCCGTGGTAAATTTAGGCTTGAAATGGCGAAAAGGAGAAGTTGAAGTTTGAAAGTTTGACCGAGGGGTTGACTTTTTGATATCCGGATCGAAATCCGATTTCGGAAATTGGAATAACTCTATTATATCATTTATGACTTGTGTGCAAAATTTGGGTTCAATCCGATTTGATTTGATAGGTTTCGGCGTTGTTTATGGAATTTGAAAGTTTCTAAGTCCTTAGGCTTGGATCCGATGTGGATTTGATGTTTTGGTGTTGTTTTGAATATTCGAAGGCTCGACAAAATTTTAATAATGTTATGGGATGTGTTGGTACATTTGGTTGAGGTCCCGGGGGCCTCGGGTGTGTTTCGGGTGAGTTTTGAGCGAGTCCGGGCATTACCGGAACTCGGGCATTGGTTCTGGTGCTTAAATTTACAGCTGGGGTGGAAGTTTTACCGCTGGGGGCGGTGGTTTTACCGCTGAGGGCGGTGGTTTTACTACGGTCGCGGAAAATGGTCTGCGGTCATGAAGAATCTGCAGGTTGCTGGTCCGACTTCGGAAGCCTATATCTTTTTATCTATAAGGAATTTTGAGATGATTCAAAAACTAAAGTTGTATCACTTCGTGTCTAGTTTCCAGAAAGGTAAAGAAATCGTAATTTAGACATCTGTAGAGAAAGTTATGGCTAAAATACTAAGGCCTGTCTGTGCAGCCACGAGAAATGCGGTCAGCGGTGGTTTACCGCGGTCACCGGTGATGGGAATCCAAGAGGTGCACTATAAATACAAGATTTGGGATTTTATTTCATATTTTGACCTAGAGAGCTCGGGTTTTGGCGATTTTTCGAGGGATTTTAAAGAAAACCATCGGGGTAAGTGATTCTAACTCAATTTTGGCTAAAATACATGATTATAACGTTGGATTCATCATTTGAGTAGAGATTTGGGATGAAAATTTGGGAAACATTGTGGAACTTCATAAAATAATATATGGGATTTGAAAGCCGATTCGGAGTCGGAATTGAGTGAAACTAGTATGGATTGTCTCGTAATTGAATGGGTTGTCGGATTTTGAGACTTTGGTCGGATTCCGAGACATGGGCCCGGGGGCCGAGTTTGAGCAATTTCGGGATTATTGAGCTAATTTGATTATTTTCGCTTGGGCTTTGTTCCTTTAGCGTATATTGATGATAATATACCGATTTTGGTTCGATTTGGAGCATCCGGAGGCCGATTCGAGAGGCAAAGGCATCGCGGGCTAGAGTTTGGACCGGATAGAGGTAAGTAATGATTGTAAATGTTGTCCTTAGTGTATGAACCCCGGATTTCACATCGTTGTGCTACTTTGAGGTGACGTACACGCTAGATGACGAGCGTGGGGTCGTGCACCTTTGGGAATTGTGACTTGGTCCGTCCCGTATGACTGTTAAGTCGCATATTTGATTGAAAACTATTTGATATCATTGTGTTTTGGAAAGTATTATCATGTTTTGGACTGAATGCCATATTTGGGCCTCGTGCCAACTGTTTTGGACCCTTATGGGGATTTTTATTACTATTCCTCACTGTTTTGACTTCATATTTGTACTCAGTCATGCTGTATTCAACTATTTTCATAACTCAGCCGTTTTTACTCCGTTTTGATATTTTAATTGATATTTTGGGCTGAGCATCATGTTTTACTGTTGCCCGATTGGCATGAGAGATTTCTGACTGAGTGAGGCCGAGGGCCTGTGTTGTGAGGATATTATGGGATCGGGCTGCGCGCCGCAGCAGTGTGGTACTGATTTAAGATTATTAGGCCGAGGGCCTGATTTGTTACGCCGCGAGGTGGCTTGATATGAGGCTGAGAGCCTGTTTGATTATTCCACGAGATGGCTTATTATTGCGCTTGGGTCGTAAGAGGCCCCTCCCGGAGTCTGTACACCCCCAGTGAGCGCGGGTACCCAGTGTGAGTGATGTGATGTAGCCCGAGGGGCTATTGTTGTTTCATGTTATTGCCCGAGGGGTTGTTCTTGATCCATGTTTGCCCGAGGGGCGGTTCTTGATTCATGTTATGCCCGAGGGGCTGATTACGAGTGATTGTGAGGTAGCCCGAGGGCTGGTTCTGTTCATATTATGCCCGAGGGGCGGTTTATGGTACATGTTTTGCCCGAAGGGCTATTTACGTTTGTATCATTTTGTACTCACTGTTTTTATCACTCGTTTGAAACTATTTAAAGTTGTTTTAAAAGGGTTTTACTGAAACTGAGTTTGACTTGCGAAGAAAACAATTTCTGGACTGTTTTGGAAATGTACTGCATTTGCTGTAGCGTTATGCGGTGTTTTACGTATTTTCTTACTGCTCTGCTTCCATTTACTTTTATTACTTACTGAGTTGGCATACTCACATTACTCCCTGCACCTTGTGTGCAGATTCAGGTATTTCTGAACCCGGTAGCGGGTGTTGATTGTTCAGTGGCAGAGTCATCGGAGTTGGCAAGGTAGCTGCCGGCGTACGCAACCCTGCTCTTCTCCATCTTGTCTTCCTTAGATTGATTTTAGTATATTTTCAGACTTTTTTTGTTGTATTTAGACCTTAGTAGATGCTCGTGACTTGTGACACCCCGATGTCGGGCTTGTGTATTTATTCCGCACTATTCATTTAGACTTACATTATGAGATATCTGATTAATTAAAGGCTTATAAATGATTGTCATTGTTTAAATGGTTAATTCGTGAGTTGTGTCGGTTGGCCTAGTGTCACGATAGGCGCCATCACGATCGGGTGGGTTTTAGGGTCGTGACACTTTGAGACGAGGCAAGTCTCTTTTCTAACCTTGTAAGAGGGAATTAACCCTATAGATGAATTGAATTAATATGCGCTTCTATTTGTGGGGGCTAGATACGCACGATGTGACGAGAGTCCGTACGTACTAATTATGCTCATGTCCGGGCAGTCTTAGGTTTACACCATGCCTTGTTGACACCGTTATTTGATTATGTTTATTAATTTCATAGAATAAGAGCTGAGATTGAGGATTTCAAGATTTAAAGTTCCAAGTTTAGATTCCTTATTTTTGAAAGAATTGAAGAATATTATGATTATTTCGAGAAATCTATGTTCACTCGCTCGCAAGTATTTTCCACGAGGGAGGTAAATTCCACTATTCTCATGGGAGCGGGATGTTCACCACGACAGGTTAATAGATGCATCTATGGTTCCTGGCGTTTGACCCTCGGCGGTGCACATAGTATATGTATTTTTGGATCGGGCCGTATGTGCTCGGCATAATTCGTGCGTAATAATACTTGGAGCCCAATTATATTTGATATCGTTTCATTGGCTTGAGAGGTTAAATGACTAAATGATGGAAATTAATTTGGGAGTTACTATTGGTGAAAGAATATTCTATTTATTTCTTGTTATTGAGTTTTATTATCATTTATATACCCCATGCTTATTCAGAATTTCAGTATTTCAGTATTTTTATTTTTTAGCCTATAGTAAGTGTCGAAGTCGACCCCTCGTCACTACTACTTCGAGGTTAGACTAGATACTTACTGCGTACATGTTATTTATGTACTCACGCTACACTTCTGCACTACCCGTACAGGATCTGAGGCAGGTGCATCTGGTTATCATCCCGACGCGCACTCCTGATTTCTCCGAGACTTCATGTTGAGCTTCCTTCTGAGCTCATTCCGCAACACCTGAAGTCTTCCTGTTGCATTTATTTTCTGTCTACTTTATTTCAGACAGTAGTTTAGTATTCTTTTGTATATTCTACTAGTAGCTCATACACTTGTGACACCGAGTCTTGAAAATTATACTAGTAGACACATGGTGATTTTGGATATTTATCTCTCATTTTATTACATTCTTACTTCTTGTTTATGCAGAAATTAAAAACCAGTTATTTCTAAAACGTTAAAGGAAATAATCATGTGGTTAGTTCACTGTTGGCTTTCCTAGTGGTAACGTTGGGCGCCATCATGACCTAAAGGAGAATTTGGATCGTGACAACATGGTATTAGATAACTAGGTTCAGGTAGGTCTCGCAAGTTATGAGCAGGCCTAATAAAGTCTTGCGGATTGGTGCGCAGACGTCCATACTTATCTTCGAGAGGCTATAAGCTGTTAGGAAACTACTCTTTCTTCATCTCCTATCGTTCAGTTGATATTATACTAAGTATCTTTCTCTTATTCTCTCACAGATGGTGAGAACGTGGATGTTCCAGACCCGGGAAGAGCTACTCCCCGTGTTGCTATAGGCCGAGGTAAAGGCCGGGGGAGGGCACTAGCCCGATGTAGGGGACGAGGACGTCCCATAGTTGCTCCAGCTATGCCACCAACGGATCCAGTAGAGGATCCTATTATTGAGAAGTAGGGCGAGATGCCTGTGGCAGAGCTAGCCCCGGTAGATTTCATGTTAGCACCGGGCTTCCAGGAGGTCATGGGCCAAATGCTACAGTTCATAGACACTATGACCCAGGCTGGTTTATTTCTAGTAGACCCAGCCACATCTCAGGCTAGAGGGGGAGCACAGTCCCCTACTTCTCAGGCTCTCGGGCACGCAGCTACTGTATATCAGACCCCGGGTACACTACCCGTGGGCAGAGCCTAGCCAGTGGAAGTAGTCGCACCTGAGCCCCAACCAACTGCGGCGGGTGAGCCGCAGAAGCTATTGGACAGATGGACTAGGCTATACCCTCCTACTTTGGAGGTGAGCGACATGAGGATCTCCAAGACTTTATTGATCGGCGTAGGGACAGACTGCACAACAGACCCACGGAGGTGGATTTTACTACTTTCCAGCTGGAGGGCAGGGCCCGTAGATGGTGGCAGTCTTATCTTCTTGGCAGACCGGCATGCTCTCCTCCCTTGACTTAGGATCAGTTTACACGCTTTTTCTTGGATAGATATATTCCACCCTCTCAGAGGGAAGAGTTGCGATTTCAGTTTAAGCAGCTCCAGTAGGGTCAGATGTCAGTGACCAATTATGTAGCGAGATTCTCTGAGTTGTCTCGCCATGCACTTATAATACTCCCTACTGAGGCGGAGAGAGTACGAAGGTTTGTTGTGGGATTTCACTCAGGCATTCAGGCCACTATAGCCCGAGAGGTGGAGACGGGGACTTCTTACCAGCTAATTGTGGAGATAGCTCAAAGGATTAAGGGTTATCGTCAGCCGGGCTGAGAGACAAGCGGTTCTGCTATTCCGGAGGGTTTCGTGGTGACCCGTTTGGGGGAAGGGGTCAGTTTGGGAGAGGTCAGCCTAGCAGTCCTACATATTCAATACCGCCGTCTCCTCGGGGTGCTCCAGTGCAACCTTATTTCAGCGCCATGCCAGAGAGTTCCTACCGCCCACCAGCTATTCAGGGTTCTTTCTATGGGTATTCGAGCCATTAGGGTCAGACTTTAGGGCAACAGTCTACCGCTCCGAGGGGTTGTTACGAGTGTGGAGATCCTGGCCACATGAAGAGGTTTTGCCCCAGACTTTGCGGTAAGGCAGTACAACAGGGTTCTCAGCCTATGATTACAGCACCAGCTGCCACACCAGCCGTCTGGCCGCCCAGAGGTGGAGGGCAGGTGGGTAGGCATCTTAGAGGTGGAGGATAGGAGTGTGGAGGCCAGCCAGGTAGCGCTCCGGCTAGATTCTATGCTTTTCGGCCATACCAGATGTAGTGGCCTCAGATGCCGTGATCACAGTTATTATGTTTGTTTGCGGTAGGGATGCTTCGATATTATTTGATCCAGGGTCTACCTATTCATATGTATCATCTCTGTTTGCTCATTTCCTGGATGTTCCTCGTGAGTCCTTGGACTCCTATTTATGTGTACACTCCGGTGGGCGATTCTATTATTGTGGATCGGGTCTATCGGTTCTGCATTGTTACATTCTGTGGTTATGAGACTAGAGTGGATCTTCTGCTACTTGATATGAACGACTTTGAGGTCATCCGGGGCATGGACTAGTTATCTCCATAGCATTCCATCCTTGATTTCCATGCCAAGATAATAACCATGGCGATGACAGAGTTGCCTAGATTGGAGCGAAAGGGTTCTTCTGTCAGCACACCTAGCGGACATCTCTTTTATGAAGGCTCCACACACGGTCGAGAAAGGTTATTTGACTTATCTAGACTATATTCGGGATACTACCTCAGAGACTCTGGCGATTGATTCAATACCCGTAGTCCGGGAGTTCTCCGATGTGTTTTCTTCTAATTTTCCAGGCATGCCACTAGATCATGATATCGATTTCTGCATTGATTTGGCTCCAGGAACCCAGCCTATATCTATCCCACAGTACCGTATGGCTCCAAAAGAGTTGAACGAACAACTTGAGGAGTTTCTAGCAAAGGGGTTCGTCAGACCAAGTGTATCGCCTTGGGGTGCACTAGTGTTATTCGTGACGAAGAAAGATGGACTATGCAGATGTGCATTGATTATCGCCAGTTGAACAAGTCACCATTAAGAACAAGTACCCATTGCCGTTTATTGAATATTTGTTTGACTAGTTGCAGGGTGCTAGGGTGTTCTCAAAGATCGACTTGAGATCGGGGTACCATCAATTGAAGATTCGGGACTCAGATGTTCCGAAGACTGCTTTCTGGACTAGATATGACCATTATGAGTTTCTAGTGATGTACTTCAGTTTGACTAATGCCCAGCGACGTTTATGGATTTGATGAATAGGGTGTTCAGGCCATATATTGATTCGTTCGTCATTGTCTTCATTGATGACATTTTGATATACTCGCGCAACATGGAGGAGCACGAGTAGTATTTGAGAGTGGTGCTTCAGACCTTGCGAGAACAGAAGCTATATGCAAGTTCTCCAAGTGTGAGTTTTGGCTAGATTATGTGGAATTCTTGGGGCATGTTGTATCAGGCGAGGGTATTAGGGTAGATCCCAAGAAGATTCACGCAATTCAGAGTTGGCCTCGTCCCACTACGGCGATCGAGATCAGGAATTTCTTAGGGTTAACAGGTTATTATCGCCGGTTTGTGGAGGGCTTCTCATCTATTGCAGCACCTTTGACTAGATTGATCAAGAAAGGTGCTCCGTTCCGTTGGTCCGTTGATTGTGAGGCGAGCTTTCAGAATCTCAAAACACCTTTGACTACGTCACCCGTTCTAGTGTTGCCTTCTGGTTCGGGGATGTAGATTGTGTATTGCGATGCTTCACGCATTGCTTTGGGTTGTGTATTGATGCAGGAGGGGCGAGTAATTTCATATGCTTCACGTCAGCTAAAGACCCATGAGAAGAATGACCCGTACATGATTTGGAGTTGGTCGCGATTGTTCATGCTCTTAAGATCTGAAGGCATTATGTTTACAAGGTGTCATGTGAGGTTTACACCGATCATCGTAGCTTAGAGCATTTGTTCAAGCTGAGGGATCTCAATTTGAGGCAACACAGATGGCTTGAGTTACTAAAGGATTATGATATTACCATTCTTTATCATCCGGGCAAGGCGAATGTGGTTGTGGATGCCTTGAGCAGAAAGGCTGAGAGCACGAGTAGCTTGGCATTCATTTCAGCAGAGGAGAGGCCCTTAGCTTTGGATATTCAGTCTTTGGCTAACAGACTTGTGCGGTTGGATATTTTGGAGCCCAACCGAGTTCTTGCATACATCATTGCCCAGTATTTATTATTAGAGCAGATTAAGGATCGTCAATTTGTTGATCCGCACTTGTTGGTTCTCAGAGAGACGGTACCACAGGGTGGTGCCAAGGAGGTTATGATCGGTAAGGATGGTGTTCTGCGACTCCAGGAACGCCTATGTGTTCCTAATGTCGATGGCTTGAGGGAGAGGATTCTAGAGGAGGCACACAGTTCTCTGTATTCTATTATCCAGGTGCTACGAAGATGTACCGTTACCTGAGGCAGCATTACTGGTGGCGGCGGATGAAGAAGGACATAGTTGAGTATGTTGCGAGGTGTCTAAATTGCCAGCAGGTTAAGTATGAGCACCAGAGGCCAGGTGGCCTACTCCAGCAGATGATTGTACCTGAGTCGAAGTGGGAGCGCATTACCATGGATTTCATAGTTGGATTTCTATGGACCTTGCAGAAGTTTGATGCAAGTTGGGTCATTGTCGATAGGTTTACCAAGTCGGCACACTTCATTTCGGTTGTGACTACGTATACTTAAGAGAGGTTGGCCTAGATATTCAGGAGATAGTTCGGTTGCATGGTGTGCCTATTTCCATCATATCAGATAGAGGCCCTCAGTTTACTTTGTATTTCTGAAGAGCAGTACAGAGTGAGTTGGGGACCTGTGTAGATCTTAACACAACTTTTCATCCGCAGACCGCAAGCAATCAGAGTGGATAGTTCAGATCTTGGAGGACATGCTCAGAGCATGTTTGATTGACTTTGGAGGGCAGTGGGATCGATTCTTGCCTTTGGCCAAGTTTGCTTACAATAGTAGTTATTAGTCCAGCATCGAGATGGCTCCATTTGAGGCTTTATATGGTCGGCGATGTCGTTCTCCAATCGGATGGTTTGAGCCCGGCAAGGCTAAGTTATATGGTACTGATTTAGTGAAGGATCCCTTGGAGAAGGTAAAGTTAATTCAGGAGCGACTTCGCACAACACAGTCCAGACATAAGAGTTACGCGGATCAGAAGGCGCATGATTTATCATTTATGGTGGGCGAGAAGGTTCTCTTGAAAGTCTCGCCAATAAAGGGGATCATGAGGTTCGGGAAGAAGGGCAAGTTGAGCCCAAGGTTTATAGGTCCATTTGAGATTTGAGACGAGTTGGGGAGGTTGCTTATGAGCTTGCCTTGACTCCCAATCTATCGGGAGTTCATCCGACTTTTCATGTGTCTATGCTCCGGAGGTATCATGACGGCAGGTCACATGTGTTAGACTTCAGGACGATTCAGTTAGATGAGAGCTTGGGTTATGAGGAAGAGCCAGTTGCCATTGTTGATAGGCAGGTTTTCAAGTTGAGATCCAAGAGAATTTCCGCGGTAAAGGTTCAGTGAAGGGGCCAACCAGTCGAGGAGGCAACTTGGGAGTTTGAGGAGGACATGCGGAGTAGATATCTACAATTGTTCAGCACCCCATGTATGATTCTAGACCCGTTCGAGGACGGACGTTTGTTTAAGAGGTGGAAAATGTAATGACCCGACCGGTCATTTTGCTTTCTAGAACCTTGTTCCCCTAAATAAGACTCCCCGTATGTGTTTTTACTATTTTATGACTTGCGGGTCAGGATTTGGAAGGGTTCAGGTTAAAATTGGAACACTTGGTTCCTTAAGGTTGGCAAAAAAGGGCTAAGTTTGACTTTTGTCAATGCTTTCAGTAAACGACCTCGGAATCGGGATTTGACGGTTCCAATAGGTTCGTATGATGATTTTGGACTTGGGCGCATGTTCGGATTGGGTTTTGGATAAACCGGGAGCGTTTCGATGCCTAAAAGTGAAAGTTGGCTCTTTGAAGGTTTTAAAGTTTTTTAAATTTGGTTTGGAGTAGATTTTGGTGTTATAGAGGTCCAATTAGGATTCTGAGACCGGGAATAGTTCCGTATGGTGATCTAAGACTTCGTAATGATCCGACTGGTCATTTTGAGTATCTGCACTTCGCTCGCTGTTTCGAGGGCTCGAGTATCTCCGCATGATGTATTATGACTTGTGTAAATCGTCGATGTTGGTTTTCAAGTTATCCGGAATCGATTATGAAGAATGAACTTCAAGATTTAAGCTCTAAGTTGGAAGAGTTGACCAAGTTTGACTTTTTAGCATTTGACCTCGGAAGAGTTCCGACAGTTATGTTAGCTCCGTTGGGTGATTTTGGACTTATAAGCGCATCCGAATTTCAATTTGGAGGTGCGTAGTCAAATTAGTCTTGAAATGGCGAAAATTGATTTTTAGGAAGTTTGACCGGGAGTGGACTTTTTGATATCGGGGTTGTATTCCAATTCCGGAAGTTGGAGTAGGTCCGTAATGTCAATATTCTTGGACACAGAGGTTTTCGAGATCTATAAGAAGTAGAGCCATCTCTCAAAAAAAGTATGTCCTTGATTTGAAGAAAACAGGGATGTTAGGTTGCAAGGCCGCAATTAGCCCATCAATCCGTTATGGCTCGACCCTCTTCCTTAGCAGCGGAGGATTCTCCGGGCTGCCTGCGTGGATCAGTACATTAGTTAGACGAGCAATGGATTATATCAGCCCGATTCGTACCAAGTTTTCCTACTCGGGAGAAGCATGAGTGAATCCCTTAGACGACTCTCCCGTAGCGGTACGTGGATTCTCGAGGGCCCGAGATCCCCGTCCCAGCCAATCTCCTTCTGGATCAAGGCCAGACATGACCCTGGACGCAGTACATTGGAATCCTGAAGCACCACCACGAACACTACCGCGCGTCCGCCTGCGGTGCGGTAAGGCACCACCCTGTTGTGCCAGCAGCACTCCGGTAGTCAGTCTATTTCCATCAGCCGGCCGGTGGGAGCGAGAAGTTTGGGATATGTTTGGTGTTTCTTCGCTTTTTGCCTCCACGAACGCGCTACTTAGGAGCCCTACTCATATTCCAAAGGCGCTACTTCAATTCAAGCGCAAGCCCCCCCCCAGAAGCTCCAACAAGCCCCAAAGTCTCTTTCCGCCTAAAACTCTGCTGAGAGGAATGAGTTTCCTGGCATGTGCTTAGGGCGGAGACATCTTATCAAATGTTTCTGTGCAAAATTTGAGGTCAATTGGACGCGGTTTGATAGGTTTTAGCATCGGTTGTAGAAGTGGAAGTTTCAAAGTTATTTTGACTTGAGGTGCGATCCGTTGTTTCGAGGTTGTTATGCGTGGTTTGAAGCTTCGAGTAGGTTTATTTCGTCATATGGAATAGTTTTGCAAAATTTGACGCCATTTGGAGTTGATTTGATATGGTTCGGATGCGCGGTTGCGATTCTAGAAGTTCTTGAAGTTTAGTTCGATCTTCATGCGTTTTGGCATCCGATTCATGGTTTTAGAGGTTATTTTGATGATTTGAGCGCGCGAGCGAGTTCGAGTTGTGTTTCTGTACTTGGGTGTATGATTGGTTTGGAGCCCCGAGGACTCGGGTGAGTTTCAGATTGTTTCGGATCATCGCATTTTCGAAGCAGCCTCGCATTTCCGATCCCAAGCTGCTGGGCAGGAATTCGCTTTTGCGAAGAATTCCTCGCATTTGTGATGGTCCTCTTTTCGCATTCGCGAAGCCCTTGGTTGCAAATGCGACCTTAGCAGGAAAACCTCCAATTCACATTTGCGATATTGTTCGCATTTGCGAGGGTCGCATTTGTGAACCCTCTGTCGCAAATGCGACACTTGCAACTTGTTAAATGCCGAGAATTCCGAGACATAGCTTCATTTTTATATATTTTGAACCTTAGCTTCGATTAGAGGCAATTTTGTGAAGGGATTTTCATATCAAATTATTGGGTAAGTGCCTCTAATCAATTCTCAACTATATTTCGTGATTTTATATAAGATTTAACATCAAATTCATGAGACATCTAGGGAAAAATTTGGGGATTTTGTCAAAGTTTTTAAAAATAAAAATTTGGGATTTGAGAGTCAAATAGGACTTGGATTTGAAAAACAAAATATATATTTGGACTCGTGAGGCTATGGGTAGTCAAGACCTACCCTTGGACCTGGGTTTTGATCGGGCGGGCCCGGGGTTTGACTTTTGTTGACTTTTTAGAAATCTAATAAAAATTACAGCTTTATTAATTTAAATTGTTTTATCTTGCATTGTGTGGTGTATTCAAGTCGTCGTTGGCTAGATTGAGCCGAGCGGAGGCAAATTTGTAAAGGAAAAAGGCTAAATTGAGTGTTGAGTTAGCCGAATTGAGGTAAGTGTCTTGCCTAGATTTGTTGAGGGAATATTTCCTACTATTTGACATTGTTTGATACATGCAGGGGTGATACATATATGAGGTGACGATCATATACGTATGTGCCAATGTCGATCATGCTCGGGGGTAGATTATGTTATAATTATGTCTTATAGAATTTCGTGACCTTCTTACTTCATGCCTCACTTGACTTCTAGATATAAAGAACATAGTATTAAATGTTAGAAACCAAGACTTAGCTTATTATAACTTGATAAAATTTGTTTGAAATTCTGAGAATACATTGATGTGTCTACTTCGGTCATCACTATGCGTATTCACTGATATACTGGGAATATATTGATGTGTCTAATTCTTGAGATACTAGATTCTATATTTGTGTTGTTGATCATTCGTGAGATTTGTGGATGTACTTGAATAATACGGTTCCTGAGGGTTTATTGAATCATTGTTGGCTTGGAAAGTTGTGACTGAATTTGTTTGGAATGTTTGTTTAAACATTCTCTTGATATTATTTATGCTTCCTCTCATGCTTGTCATTCATATACATATGCTTGGTAAGGAAGAGTGTAAAGCACGAAGGGTGATGCCATGCCATTGTTTATACATTATCTTGTGAGGGAGAGTGTAAAGCACGAAGGGTGATGCCGTGCCATATCATTTGAGAGTAAAAGCACGAAGGGTGATGCCGGTCTATATTATTGAGTGTAAAGCACGACGGGTGATGCTGTGCCATATTATTGAGAGTAAAAATACGAAGGGTGATGTCGTGCCATATCATTGCGAGTAAAAGCACGAAGGGTGATGCCGCGCCATTTCATTTATATTGTTATGCTTTCATATTATCGTGAGATCATTGCACGATGGGTGTTTCGGTGCAGTCGAGGATGAGGGACATGCATTATGTTTTGATATCTGATTTCCTGTGTATATGTTCATGTCTTTATATTGAGCTGTTATTGTCGTAAATCACAGATCTGATGTGACTTGTTTCTATTGTTCTGTCATTTATCTCAATCTCAATTGTCGTTGTGTTGCTCATATCTTCTACTTGTTTAACTTGCAAATATCATGCCTATTTCTTGTTTTTATAATTACACTCATGTTGTATCTATTCTTTTGCACTTTAGTACAAGCCTTCCACCATGCTAGTCATTCATGCATCTACTTGTTAACTTGTATAGATCATGTGTTTCTTTCTTATTTGCTATGCTTGCACCTAGGCCTCCACCATACTAGTTTGCTAAAGTTGATATCCCGTGTTTTCCTAATTGCTGCCATTTCTCATATGTCTTCTGCCTAGTCTATTTTTGTTGCCCACATGTATATCCTCATTTAGTATTTCTACTTGTGTATTTCCTACTTTGTAATTCCTGTTATCGGTATTTCTGTCATCTGGTTGGTTCTGTTATACGTATATTGGGGTGAGGATGAGATAAAAGCACGGAGGGTGTTTCCGTGTAATTGATTTGATATATGAGTCATTCCTCATGCTATGAAAGTTATGAAGCGACTGTCGTGGCTTATCAGTTACATTCTAAGGAAAGGATTGGTCGAGGTATTATAAGATGCTAAATTGTGATCACTGCTAGTATTCTGTATTGTTTGCATATTCGTTTCATATATTCTTCTCTGTTATATCGTGGTATAGTTCTATTGCTGAATTACGGTGCAGGTTTTATTAGTGAGTATCTTTAGACTAAAAAGCCTCGTCACTACTTCGACGAGGTTAGACAAAATACTTACCAGCACATGGGGTTGATTGTACTGATACTACACTTCTGCACATTGCGTGCAGATTTTTGGAGCGGAGCTGCTGGTGATGTCGGGTGCTGACCCTGAAGATGTTCGCGCATTCCGAATACAGCTGCTACTTGTCCTTGGTAGCTTAGGTTTTGCTAATCTATTATGTAAATTTTAAGTAGATCGTATAATTATTTGTACCATTTTTGTAAATTCCAATTCTTAGAAGCTCATGGTTCGTACTACCAGTTCTTGGGTCAATTTGTAAATATTCAGATAATTCTTCACTATTCCCCTATAATCTCATTTGGGATGTATTTTCTGCTATTTGGATTACCTAACGGATTGAGTTAGGTGCCATCACGACTTGTAATTTTTGGGTCGTGACAGACTTGCACGCAAAATTTGGTGTCATTCGGAGTAGTTTAAGTATGTTTGGCGCGGTCGGAGTAAGTTTAAAGAACTTGAAGTTCTTAAGTTGATTCAATTTGGTTTGGGGTGTGATTCTTAGTTTTGTTGATGTTTTATGCGTTCTGAGAGTGAGAGATAGTCCGTTTTATGATTACAAACTTGTTGGTATATTCGGGGCGGGCCTCGAGAACTCCAGGTGTTAATCGGACGATGCTCGGACCAAGTTGGAACATGGGAGAAACAGCTTAAGCTCCCAACTTCTGGTGCAATCGCACCTGGGCTTGGCTAGCCGTAAGTGCGAGCTCTTGGCCGCAGAAGCAGCTTTGGAATTTTGGCCAGTGGTCCGCAGAAGCGGAGCCAGCGAGCTGGGCTAGGACCGCACCTGCGATTGCTTTTACGCAGGTGTGGCGCTGCAGATGCGGCTCCAGATCCGCAGAAGCGGAAACTCCTGGAGGTAGAACCTCATTTAATACGGGACTTAGGCATTTTTGAGCTTATTTATTTCATTCCTTTGGCGATGTTGGAGCTCTTAGAGAGGATTTTTCACCTAACACTTTGAGGTAAATAATTTCTACACAATGTGAGTTAAATACATAGATTATCGGTAGATTTAACATATAAAATTTGTAAAATCATGGGTTTAGATGAAAAACCTAGGTTTTGATAAAAATGACATTTAACCACGAAAATGATTATGGAATTGAGTGAAAATTATATGTTTGATTTCATTAGGTTATGGGTAACAACTTTCTTCAAAAATTTCCGAAATCGGGCATGTGGGCCCGGGGGTGTATTTTAAGAATTCTTCAATTAGGGGTGGGAAATCACTTTAATATTTAGGATATGAACTTTTGGACATGTATTGATTATTTTATATAATATTTGACTAGTTTTGAGTCATTTGGAACCGAGTTGAGGGTTTAAAGTACAATTGTGGACCGGAAAGTAAGCTTTAAGACGAGGTAAAACTCTTTTCTAACCTTGTAAGAGGGAATTAACTCCATCGGTGAATTGAATTATATGCTCTTCTATTTGTGAGGGCTATGTACGCACGAGGTGACGAGAGTCCGTACGTAGCTACTAATTATGCTCATGTCCGGGCGGTCTTAGGTTTACATCATGCCTTGTTGACACCGTTATTTGATTATGTTTATTAATTTCATTGAATAAGAGATAAGATTGAGGATTTCAAGATTTAAAGTTCCAAGTGTAGATTCCTTTATTTTCGGAAAGAATTGAAGAATATTATGATAATTTCAACTTTTCGAGAATTCTATATTCACTCGTGTCGCAAGTATTTTTTGCGAGCGAGGTAAATTCCACTATTCTCATGGGAGAGGGCCGTTCGCCTCGGGAGGTTAATAGATGCATCTATGATTCGTGCCGTTCGACCCTCGACAGTGCACACAGTATATGTATGTGTATTTTTGGATCGGGCATACGTCCTCGACATAATTCGTGCATAATAATACTTGGAGCCCAATTATATTTGATATTGTTTCATTGGCTTGAGAGGTAAAATGATTAAATGATGGAAATTGATTTGGAACTTACTATCGGTGAAAGAATTATCTATTTATTATTTTGTTATTGAGTTTTATTATCATTCATTTACCCCATGCTTATTCAGAATTTCAGTATTTTTATTTTTAGCCTATAGTAAGTGTCGAAGTCGACCCCTCGTCACTACTTCTACGAGGTTAGACTAGATACTTACTGGGTATATGTTGTTTATGTACTCACACCACACTTCTGCACTACTCGTGCTAGATCTGGGCAGGTGCATCTGGTTATCATCCCGGCGCGCACTCCTGATTTACTACTTCGTAGTGAGCTGCCTTCCGAGCCAGTTCCGCAGCACTAGAAGTCTTCCTGTTGCATTTATTCTGTCTACTTCATTTCAGACAGTAGTTTAGTATTTTTTTATATATTCTACTAGTAGCTCATACACTTGCGACACCAGGCTTTGAAAATTATACTAGTAGACACATGATGATTTTGGATAATTACTTATCTCACTTGCTCTTAAAACTATTTATCTCTCATTTTATTACGTTCTTACTTCTTATTTATGCACAAATTAAAAATCAGTTATTTCTAAAATGTTAAAAGAAATAATTATGTGGTTAGTTCACTTTTGGCTTGTCTAGAGGTAACGTTGGGCGCCATCATAACCTAATGGAGAATTTGGATCGTGACAATTAGAAAGACCTACTTACATCCATGCTATCCCAGCCACTAGTCTAATCGTTTATGCTGAGTATATTTCAGAATCTATTTGAGGATGAGATGCTCCAAATGATATATTTCATAGAATCTGACAGTGAGTACATCGTTTTAATAGAAAATAATCATATATTTATTTAGGTAAAAGAATGTAAGAAAGTTTGGTATTTTATTTCTAATCCAATTCAATCTGTTTTTTTTTTTGGTTTTATACTTCTAAAAATCTAATTTTATTTCTTTTATTGACTAATATTAGGATTTCTACATATTTCAAATAAAAAAGGATATAGTGCAAGAAATTTAGTTGATTTAAAACTTCTAAATATTAGAAAATAAATTAAATGATGATTTTGTACAATAAATTTATTTTTAAAGAGCAAATAAGGTGAATGGTACTTCTTTAAAGAATTTCATGCTTTTAATATAACTAGTTTTTGGACATGTACGTCGTACGTGTGTCCCATATCATCAGTACGTACTTTTTAAAATAATATAAAGAATATTAAAAAATGTGTAATGAGTAATATAAAATTTGGAGGG